>NW_017259223.1:651148-665605 GCF_001594045.1 Atta colombica
TTTTAATAGTAAATTAAAAAAATTTATAATAAATAGATTATCATATATGTAAAAATATTCAATTAAATTATAATATCCAAAATACATTTTATTTGTATTTCATAAAGATTTTTTGTTAATATCAAAAAATAAAGGTTTTTTTTCTAATGTAATGAGCCGGCACTGTGGCAAATCAGTTAGTGGTGGAAGAGTGAGTGGGGTAGCAATGGCAGTAGAAAGAAAGAGGGGTGATTTTCCCCTCGCATGCATTCGATGTTAAGGTGGAAGCTCGTCCTCAAGGGCAAATGGATCAAAGCTTTTCTGAAGTAGATATTTCCTATATTATTTCCTAATAAAAATGATTGACCAATCTATATTATTTCCTATATTATTTCCTAATAAAAATGACTAACTGATACTCAATTATATATAATTTCATTGATTAGTTAAACATAAAAGATATATTATTTTTATCTCTTGAGTCGCCTTAAATCTTTTGTATTTTATGAATGATTTTATAAACCATTTATATGGATATGATTTTAACGATTTTGAAAATTATAAATATTATTAATTTTAAATCATTGATTGTATAAGTCGTGATGAAATAAATAGAAGTAACTTAATATCCAATTCAGATAGAAAAATCATTAAAATTAAATATTATTTGTTGATACAAATCGATCTAAAATTTATTTCTACAGCAATTTTAAAGCAGTCATTATATAAAAATTCTGTTTGAATCAATCTGTTATTATATTTGAGTGAAAAAATATTGGATAAATTCAGGTTAATACCATCAGATGGCAGAACTATATTGATCATAACTTTAATTAATATTGAATTTTATTAATATTGAAGAATTTATCGAAATTGATTACACTATTATGATGAAATTCATTGCTTCAGACGGATCTTTTATGGATGACGCAACGTTTCAGTGAGTTAAAACATGTGGGAGTGAAAGTCGGATCGCGATTGGTCGACCTCGGGGGCTCGCCCGTTCAATCCCTCGTTGGTGACGTCACCAAGTCTCTCCTTTAAGAGACGAAAATATATACTACTGCTACTTACTACTACGCAAGCTATCTCGTTATTTTCTATTTTATTTAAATAAATTTTTTTTAGAAAATTAATTTCTTTTTTTCAATTTGTGTTAATTCTTGTTAATGATCTAATTCTATTTTTTTTATAATCTTTCTCAGTTCCGTATTTTTAACGGCATAAGAAATTATACGTAAATATATATTATATGTAAATATATATTATTATATAATAAATGATAAAATTACATAATATCAATATAATAAATATTTATTTTGTAATTTTTAATTCAGAATGTTTTAAATTCTGGCGATCATACATATCAAGAATCATATGATTCAATCGTTAAAAATCTACAACGTGTTGCAATTTATTTGTATGCGTAATGTTGTTATCTGTGATTCTGCGAAAGAGATTATTTTATACTGAGGTATTAAACTTCCTTAGCTAATATATCTCTTTGAATTGTCAATAAACACAAGCCGGACTGACAAGACGCGATCAATAAGATAGCGTCTGCTTAGTTGTCAGTTATCGATGCAATTTAATTTCGACATTTTTCATGTCGTCATGCTTACCTAATTATAGAAAAGCACACATTGAACAAAGAATAAATATAATAAAAGGATAATGTTTTTGCACGTAATGAATATGTATTTATTGAAAGGAGTAATCGAATGATCATTTACATAATCGTAAATATATAATTTGTATTCATTATTCGTTTTTCAATTCGTTTTTTTTTTCAAGAAAAATTTTTTTAATTTTCTCTCTCTCTCTCTCTCTCTTTATTTTATAAAAAATTTTATATAAATCTGTAATTTAATAATAAAGAAAATAAACTCTCGCTCTATGTTATTTGTTAAATCATCCTATTCTAGTTAGATATTTCCTTCCTGAATTATCTCTAATTATTTTGCAATATCTTTTCCTAGTTCCTGATGATAATTTCATTTTTAACAGGAATAATACTTTGTATTGTGAGTATAATGTGTTGTGTATACATTGCATTTTTCGTGAGAAAACGAACCATTAACAAAAATGAACCATTCAGATAGAAAGTAAACAATATTTTTTATGCCATAATGACGTAAGTCATTTTGCATGACGCGAATAAGATTTTTTGTATATTTTGTTCTTTTTTTTTTACCAATTATACATTACAACTTGTAAATTATACATTACAATTTGTAAATTTTAAAAAGATCGGAAAGAGCGATATTTGTCCAAAAAAATCCAGTTTTGTCTACAGATATTGAATGAGATCCGGTTCTTTTTAATGAACTTATGGCATTTCTGATGTTGATAACCCTGTCAGAATAATTCAATCAGTCTTATCGATGACTTTGCTTAATAATCTAAACAATATAAACATTCCCGATTCCCGATATTATATCGTTTATCCGGTGGATTGTATATCTCGACGGATTTTCGTGCCTTTCGATAAAAGCCGAAACATCGTACGTATAAACTTTGTACATAAAATTCTCTTGTTTTTCCTTCTGCATTAATTATTTATCGACAACGATTAAAGTCCGGGTGTTTCGATAAAATTGTCTTTATAGGCCTTCGATATTTCGTTAGGGTTATCATCTCTGACGATACGTTCTCTGATTGCGCAGACATGTAATACAATCGCTTTTGTAATGTAGAAAAGCAAATGAATGGTAAAAATCTTCGATATTTTTGTCGCGAAAATATATTTCTAAATTGAGCGAAGAAACTGCGATTAATGTTCGTTGTATTCCTTCCCCTTTTTTCGCCGGTTGTATACATAACAGAAAACATACTGAAAAGATACCCAGTAATTCTGACATATATTTTTAAGTATCTTTCTCTCTTTTCTCTCTTTCTTTCTCCCTCTCTTTGCTGGAAAAAAATGCGTACGTGTAGAAACACATGTGCATTTCGAGCTTGTGTGTATGATTTTGTACATATGCGCGCCTTTAAAATCGAGAGGTTTTTACATTTTCTATTGTCCCAAATTGTAAGAATTAATTTAAAAGCCTTCTGATATTTTCTTCTAAAAATTAAAAAAATTTTTTTCATATGTTTTTCACATCATATACATATTTTATTTTAAAATCATGAGGAAGAATGTTATACAAAAATTTCCTAATTTTTTCACATTTTCTCAAATTCATTGTTGACTTGAAAACTTGCAAATTTTTCACGAAAAATAAAATAAAAAGTTTTTTTGCACAAAAATATATCGCTTTAACACGCAATACCTGGTTATCGCGAAACATTTGTGCGAATGTGTACTGTAAAACTTTTAAAACATTTTATATGCAATGACCTAGTACTTTAGATAACAGCTTCGCCAAGTTACTTAGCCTTGTAGTTGAGTGCGTCGTATCTAATGCGTCAAGAATAGGTTTTATAATTGTATATAATCGAAGTGAAGTAAGTGGAGACAGATAGAATTCTGTGAACGTTTCGAACGTCGCGTGAAACAGGATCGTCGCGATGTTACATAATGTACACGTTGCTGTTACAATCATTACTTCTTTGTGCGGTGCACAGTAATACAATACATGACATATGGCGACCAATGGTCGATGCAGCTAATAGCAGCGTCAAATTGAAGCGTCTACATTAACTACGTCAACGCATGATTTAATTTTTTGCGTTCGCAAATGAATTATGAGAAAAGAGATAGCAGAAAAAATGGCAAAGCATGCATCACGTATCACGTGAAAGATCTTGAAGATATTCCTAATGAATTAGGACAAAACACTAAGAATATTAAATTAATAATTTACAATTTTCTCATCGATGCAATAGAATGCTTAAATGAATTTGATCTTTGAATTATTTCAACTTACAATGGGCTTCAACAATAAACAATTGAGAGAAATTGAAGAAAAAAAATAGAAGATAGGAAGAAAAAGAAAGATTCTTAAAAAATCGTTTATATTTTAGGACCTAGAAAAAAAAGAAAAAATAAGCAATATGAAGAAAAAACACTATAGTGAATATAGTGAAAAAATATAATATAAAAAATTATTTGATTAAAAAAAATTTTAAGTCATATCTGATTGATTGATGAGCACTTTTTAATAAACAATTTATGATTTTTAATTAATAATTCATCATTTTTCTGAAATTTTTCGCTTTTTCACATAAAACACATAATTAAAATACATAATTAAAATAACAACACATAAAACACATAATTAAAATAAATAATAAAAATATAAATTAGAAGTAAAAGATGCTATACATTATTACATTTACGATTTATACAAAAAGAAAAAAGTAAAGGTACTTTATTTAAGAAAAATTCCTGAATCTTGGAAACGTTTCCGTAAACTAAGATTTCTTCTAAAAGAAGAGAGAAAAGTGCAATAATGTTACAATGTGACAAATCGAGAATTCTTTTTCACTGTAAGATCCTCTTTGATGAACGGAATGAGGTAACATTCATAACGCGTTATTAATATTCAACGTGATGACGTCACACAGTACGTCAAACGCGCTATTATTATTTAGCAACGTATTAACTACTCATCAATAACGTATTTCGATTAAAAGTTTCGCGTTGCATTAAATTACGTAAACAATACAAAACATGTTCCATATTCACTAATCCAATTCCAGTGGTATGCATTTATCAAAACGTATCCGGTGACAAAAACAGGAGAAAAAGAAGAATAGCTTACTCGCACAGTTCTTTTGCTAACAGCATACATTTTTTCCTAATGAGTCACTGTCATATTTCTGTTATGTTTCTTGAAACAAGAATTTAGATATCTTTAATCTTAATGAAGATTTTAAATTCCGGCAACATTGGGTTGTTGCATTTGAAATATTTTTACAAAGTACAATGTAATATATAGGACCGAGAATTTCAAGGATGAATTCAGTACATTTTAAAATATCGATTCTCATTTCATCTCTGAATGAATTGGTATTTATATCAATACTACTGGTATTCATATCAATAATTCAAGGATCTCAGAAAAAATTAAAATCGTATTAAATTAAAATAATTCAATAGCTTTTTATGTTATAAAATGAGAAGACATTTTAATTTTTTTTTTTTTTTTTTTCGAGAATATGATTCTCTTTTAAATGAAAAAGTTATTAAGAGAAAACAGACTGTTCTTGTCGCATTATATAAAAATATAGAATAATTTTGTAAATAATATGAATCTTTCTTGATTTATTATGACTCTATGAAATAAAAATTTGAAAAATTGCAAACATTTATGACAAATGAAAATATATATTTTGAAAGAAGGTAATATTATCTTATTTATAATATATCTAATATTTCATATTATTCTTTCGCAATTATTTTTCTCTTTCAATCTTTCCCTATACTTTTGTACTTTTTGATTCTATTATTATTAATTAAATTATTTGATTATTAATTTGATTTTTATTAATTTGATTAAATTAATTTAGTATAATATAAAAAGATTGGATTGCCTGTTTAGATATTTCTGGGGTGCACATTTCCACTTCGTTACTCTTGCAACAAGGTCTTCGAATGAACACCGTAACTGGCTGGAATCATTGTGCCAAGATTGTGCTAGCTGATTGATATAATTTCTTACGTAAGCAATATACATATATTTGATAAAAAATTTCGAATTATTGACAATTGTGAAGTTTTAAATTATTTTCGATTATAGTTTTAGCTACATATTTTTCAACATCGTAAAATTTTAATTTATTTTTAATAAATGTTTTATTTTATATAATGTATTACATTTTTAATTTAAGTACATAATCAAATGTATGCACGCTGTTTTTATAACCTGCTTGATATGATTATGTTTGTTGATTAATGATCATATGAAAATTACCAAATTTGCACCGGGCACATATCCTGGTTCCATTAGTAAACAGAAACAAATACTTTCTTTAAAAATATAAATAATTCTTGTGAAGCTCAGAAATTAAATATATGATGACATATGAACTGTGAGCAGCGTAATGACAGGCGCTGAGGTTATTTTCAAACTAAACATGCTACTCGCGGAAATCGATAATCAAGACAAAAAGAGAAACCTAGTTATATTTCTCTATAAATTTTTATTTTGTTGTATTTTTCATTAGGTTTTTAATTTTCTTAAAATGGTTCTTTAGTAAATCGAGTTACCATAAAAATGTCTAATTTTTTAATGAAGTTGAAGTACCCCGAAATTGATGTGGGCAAAATTCTATGGTAGGTTAATGGTGAAATAAGAGAAAAAAAATATTGAAAATATAACTGTTCATGTATAACTTGTGACATATAAAGTTCGCAGACGCGAACTTCTTTGATTAACTGCACACAAATCTTATCATAGACTTTTCTCAAAATCGAGAATATAATAGTTTTAAAACGTTATGCTTTTAATGATCACAATAAAGTAATAGGTCAACCGCCATTCTGAAAGGATATTTACATGCATAAACTTGCATATAAAAATAATTGCATATAAAATTTAACCTCGAAAAGTAAACATAATCTCATCTTGTTTTCGTTCGATAAAGATACAGCTCTTGATTTACTATTGTATATTCCATACTATTTTATTAAAATATAGTTTTAATATTTTAGCCAAATTATGCAGATATTTGTAATTTTGGGTGGGCCCTGGTAAGACATCGCAAATTTTCACTTTACTAAAGAGAACTATCTTAAAAATTTTCAATAATTTTATCAAAATATCGTAAAAAAGATAAACAAGAGCAAGACAGCTCTAATTAATCTTAAAAGAACTTTTTAAATTAATATATTTTTTTAAATTAACATTTTATTATATGTAATACAAATGTAATAAAAATTAGATATGATTACTGAAATAATAATATTCTGTAATATATTTTTTCCTCAGATATCTTATATAATGAAATTTATATAATGAAAGAATAAAATTATCAACATAAATTATTTCTTTAATTATTCGCAATAAAGTCTTCATTAGAAAAAATCCAAATATACAATAAACAGGAAATTAATTACAACTAATAAGAAACATTAAATGCACTTCTATAACTCACTAACAATACAACTATTCTCCTCTTTTAATTATTTTGATAATTAAATTCACGGTAATAAGAAATTCATAATTGTGCGAGGAAAATTAAAAATTTCCAAGAATCATCGAAATAATAACATCTGAATAATGATGCATTTTTATCATGAAAAATCTTATACAAGAAGAAAACGTAAATTACCTCGTCTGTCGGATTTAAGTACATTTCTGGATCCCGATAAGACGTTTCAGAATCCCTTCTCGAATATCTCCGTATATCTAATGTTTCTTTCTTGCTATAACACTTGCATATTCTGCTGAATAACGATCTGTTTTTTGTCTTCATGTTGTTCAGCTCACCTTGATATTTCCTTTGACCTTGACCTTATCTTTAACTCTGACCTCTCTCTTACACTTTTCTAGTAAAATGATAATTTCGGGACTGATCCTTGCACACGATTGCTGCGCGATTATTGACTGTCCAAGAACAATATCAAGAGACATCTGACCCTGAATAAACACTTGGCAAAATAATTTTATCCAATGCGTTATTGGCGCCATCTGAAGGTATTCGTCTTCCGAAATATAATGCGCATGAGAACTGAAAATCAATGAATACGCCAGCCGAAAATCATCCCTATTCACCAAGATTTTAAGAGTTTACGAAAGAGGTTACGAAAAAAAGAAAAACAAAACATAACATAATATCGTATTAGAACTAATAGAGGACAAAAGAACACTTCAAGGGAATTAGAAAAACGAAAAGATGAGAAATGGGAAGTTCAATGTCATGTTCCCGCCTGGGCGAAAGTTCTGAAAATAGATTTCTCAGAAGCAGAAGATTTCCCTAACATATTTTTATTACTGAAATTGATCTCTTCTGAAGAAGCAGAAGGCGTCGAATAAATTACGTTGAATTTGATGTTAGGTGCAAGCAATTTCGCACGAAGCTATTTATATTTAATAATTAATTATTGGAAAAATTTTTACGGTTCTCTAAATATCTGACCTTGAAATGTACCTACTCAGGAGGAAAATTCAAACATCCCGCCATTTTGTTTTCTATAGGGTCATTCTACGTTTACGAGCAAACATTGTTTCGTCGTAATTTCCTGGCACGAAATTCAAATATCTCGCAAAATTTCGCATTATTATTTTAAGCATAAAATATACTTTTTCATTTAACATTCAAAATATTAGAGATATTAAAAAATTCTCAAGAGAGAATCTCCTATTTTCATGTTGATGGAAATACAGAACAATTTAGCAGTAGAAAAGTTAGAAATAGAATAGTTTGATTTCCTCAAACAACAAGAGGAAAACATACGAATGTGTATGTCACGCCACGTCACACATTGAAAACAAATTGTCCAATAAAACTGTCTAATAAATCATATCTTTGAACAGTTCTACATAA
This sequence comes from Atta colombica, assembly GCF_001594045.1. Classification (NCBI taxonomy): domain Eukaryota; kingdom Metazoa; phylum Arthropoda; class Insecta; order Hymenoptera; family Formicidae; genus Atta; species Atta colombica. The sequence goes on from NW_017259223.1 coordinate 659,564, forward strand.
ACTGTTATATATCTTTGTATATCTTTGAACTGACCATAAATTGTCGTATCTTTATAACAATAAAATATGTATTTTTAAAAATATTTTTTTTTTAATAGGAAACCCTTGTTTAGCACTCTAAAATTTTTCTCATATATGTAGATAGCTATAAGAAAAATTACAGATCGATTTCAAGAAAGAGAATTGATCTGTCCGCATATTTCACAACTTAATTGTTCCTTTTTGGTCTTGTCAGCGGTTTTTTCATTGTGACAATGACGAATCGCTGTGAGAGTCTATATGCAAGTAATAAAAATAAAAATGTTATGTAAAATATATTTGAGAATACGAAGATTAAATTTAATAATTCATGTCTGCAGTTGAGCATGATCTTATTATCGTCAATCGAATTGGATAACGATATCGATTTCGAAGATTTCTTTTCCGCAGATTAACTTTTTGGAGTACGGCAGAAATACGATATTATCAAAAACTGCTTGAAAATAATTCTGCTTAGAAATACATCCTGTTTTGCGTTAAGAAATCAGATATTCTCCCATGTTATGAATGATATCGAATTTACGTGCGTTTCGTCATATAAAACATCGGGTTATTCGAGTTCATGACACGGGGTATGTTAAGGATGAATGAATAGTTTTGCACAAAAAAATTTATGTACTTACGCAACGAAGGTCAAGGATGCCGCGAAAGGAGGGAGGGATCATCGACTCACCGATTGGTCAATGTGCTCCCATTTTTCCCCGACATAGTCCCAGACTTGTTCGGTCATTGTTCGCGAAAAAAAAAGATGAAGAAACGGTAGAAATACGATAACGAGATACAATAAATATCGATGGAGGCGTATCGTGATTAGTGGCAAGCAATCACGACACTCTCGGGATCACTGTGGGCTTACATCATTTGCACCGATGTTCGCGGCTGCAAATATAGCCAATCTTCAAATATGTATGTATCTCTTGTCTTCCTGTGTGTGACTCTGTAGGTATGCTTTGACTGCATGCGTAATTTTCGCGGAGTATTTTGGGCGAGTCAATGTGTAGAGATGGAACCAAGTATCTTGCGTGACAGTGTTCACTTACTCTATTCTAATTAGGTTGTTCGGAACTCCTCGCCACTGCTTCGAGGCGCGAGAACGATATGATGAAATGAATATTAATAAGAGCTTAATGAATATTTACAAGAGATAAATCCATAAACACGACTCATATAATTCTGGCGCCGTCTTTACCGGTCTGAAAATTATGTGTTTTCTGATTCATACATTCCAAAACTCAAGTATGCAATAGGAAAGGTCTTAGTTTAAGATTGCAACAAATCGCTTCAGAGATAATCTAGAGATTCATCTAATCTAATGAATTTACGAAGTCTAGTAAATGAAGAACGGAAGTTTATCTTAGTTTTTTAATATATTCTCTCATGAATATTCTGAATTAAATCTGATATCCGAATCTAATTTTGCGAAGTACGAAAATTAACGTTTTAAAAATTTGAGATCGATCTAAACCAAGCTGTCTTCGAATTTTAAAATGAATGTAAAATGAATATCATATAAATTAATTTTAAAATGAATATTTAAAGGATATATACATTTATGCATATTTTAAGGTGCGATCGAGTTGCCACTTCGAAGTATTTTTTGATTGGTCAATTAGTAAAATTCTTTCTTCCGATTGGCCAATCAAATGCTTCGAAGCATTTAGCGGCAACTCGAGATGTTGCACCCTAAAGATTCGTCTACAATGCGGTAGTAGATTAAGGAGTAGATGTAGAAATCGATCAATTATAGTTGATTATTTTTCTCATATTCAACTATGATTAGTCGATTTCTAAATCCTTAATCTATTACTGCTACTGCCTATTGTAGACTATAAGACATAAACGCGAGTCACAAATCGCAAGTTTGCATTATGCCTGGTTTATACTTCGGTATCTTAATCCTAAAATCTTAAAATTCATACATAAGATGCAGAACGCGGATCATAGATCACAAAATTAGAAACTAACCTAACTTAACCTAACCTAACCTAATCTAACGTATTTTAATTATAATATGGTTGTTGAACGCAGAACGCAGGACACAGAAAGTTGAACTTCAACTTTCGCGTCCTGTGTCTTGCATCCTACGTATTGCAGTCTGCGATCTATTAAACCTATTCTACAATAGTCGTAAACGTAGTTGTAAGTGGTTGTAGTTGTAAGAATTGACCAACCAAGTCGAATGTAAGGATCTTTGATTGTGATTGGTCAATTCTTACAATTAGAATCACAATTACGCTTACGATTATTGTAGAATAGATTTTATACATGGTCTATACTGGGCAGTAACAGTAGTTGATTAAGGAATAGGCGTAGAAATCGACCAATCATTGATTTTTTTTCTCACATTCAACTATGATTAGTCGATTTCTATTCCTTAATTCATTATTGCTACTGCTCATTGTAGACCATGCATTACAATCTGAAATATGTTTCATTTGCGACTTATGACCTGCGTTCTGCATCTTATGTAGATCGAGCTTCAGCTTCTTGAAGCGTCATTTTAAAAATTGAAGCATCGAATTGGCTGATACAACAAGCTTGCAACCTGTGTCTTACAGACTCGTGTCTTATGGATCGGGCTTAAAGGTGTCTTTTTATACTCGACACTCATTTTCGGCATCAAAATAAGTCACGTAATAGAAATTGACGAATATCAATTTTGATCATGTGACTTAGGGAGCATATTGGCCGTATAACTGTACAACATATGCCATAATCGGTAAAAATTGATCAATCATCTTCGAATATTTCCTTCTTACAATGGAATAAGAGGGGAATATTCAACTGCGATTAATCAATTCTTACAGATTACGGCATATAAACGCCAATATTGGTTACAGCCAATATAAACGCTTCCTTAGACTTAGAAATACGATTTTGGTCAGATGGGAATGTTCATATATGACTGCCAGTACTGAGTATCAATCACTTTTTTCCTAGGATGAAAAGTGAAAAATTTCTCCATTACCTTTAATAATTAAAATTTTCAATTTTCACTTTCCATTCTAGAGATAAAGTTTCATGATTGATATTTTTCATAAAACTTAAACTACTAGGGAAAGGGGGGGGGAGAATACGTCGAGCAAGATGTAAAAGACAGAATTTTTCTATCCTCTTCTATCCTCTTTTGGAGGAATGCTCAGAAAGAAGAAAAATTACCGAGCAGGACAAAAATATATCTTCAGATCTTGCTCACTTTTCAATCATTGCTTGAATAGGCCATTTCCCCTCTAGTGGTTTAAGCTCTATGCAGTATTGAAAATCTATAGTTCTCGTTACTATACGTATACTGTATTGATAACTGGCAGTATATATTTCATTGAAACAAGACTATTGACGCTGAACTTTACACACACACATATATATATACACTGAATGAGCATCAAGGAAAATTCGTGGCCGCAATTGATCAGCCATTTTAGTTGGGACAATATTTGAGCGAATCAGAAACGTTCGCGCGCGCGTTGTGATCGATGTATCGATCAATGTATTATTGAAGTATGGAAATCTATATGGACATGAATATAACAAAAATAATGCCATTTAAAATTTATTAGTATAATATTATTAGTTTAACAAAATAACATTAATAACACTTTTCATATACTACATCGTTAACATATGTGCAGGAATTGATACATTTAACAAAATTTCCTATCTATGAAATGCCTTTTTTACTTCTCTGCCCATACCCAGGCATTTTATGTTGATGCTTTGCACATTTTACAGTCACGCGATCTTATAATCTTTCAAAATAATCTTTCAAATACAATTCCGCACGGGATAAAATTGCTGACATATGCGTCTCACTAAAAACGTAAGTGCGTATGAGCACCTGAAAGCTTTTGATTCGCTCTTATATTGACCAAATTAAAATAGTGCTAATCAATTAGTGCCACGATTTTTTATGCTTCACAGCGGAGATGCTCATTCTAGTTATATATAATTCAGATTATTGCATTTCCTTCGAAAAATATTTTTAAGTTACTATGAATGAGTAAATATATATAAAGATTACTGTATCAATCATTGAAAGTAAATTAACTTACTAACTTAATAGTTAGTCCATCAAATAGCACTTGCAGCGTCATTTTCAAGATTTTCAAAAAAAATACTTTACAACAATCGTAACACTTTACAAAAGTGAATTGTGTCGTTCTTGTAAATAAAAAGGAGTTTTCTACAAAGATTATTTAGAGTTAGTGTGTTTCAAGTTTATAGAAAAAGTTGTTTTATTTTGAATTTAATCATTTGAATCGATCAAGATAAATATAAATTAACTTGATGATATTTTGAGTTACATCACTTTTGATGAATTATTCTGAATCCATTAAATTAATTATATTTTGTAGGATATCAAAATCGATTTAGAAAGGCTTTTAAAGATTATCAAACAATGATAAAAAATGATATTTGATTTTATTTCTAAATATATTCTTTTTGCCAATATTATTTGATTAGTTAATAATTTTCTATTAAGTTGAAATATATAACTTTTCTGTTAAGTTGAAATAGTTTTTCTCTTTTTTGAAAAATTTAATTCTTTGAGTTATGTCACTTTTTTTAAGTAAAAAAACGCGATTGATCTTGTTTGTATTTTTAAAGGATTCTTTGTTCGATTCGAGACATTGTTTTCGTTTCTTCAAGTTTATTTAGAAAATTTCATTATAATTTCCACATATAATATCCTCAATTTATTTGACTCGTATTTCTGTGAAACTATTTATAGTTTTTAAATTCCGATACTTTCCTGAAGCCGATTGTTGCATTTGTTAAATACATCAAAGTTGCTCTATTTTGAATCATTCGATTTCACAATTCGAATTTTAAGTCTCATCGAGCTCTAATCACCGACAGTACGATACGAGGTCAGGATGGCCGAGCGGTCTAAGGCGCTGCGTTCAGGTCGCAGTCCACTTCTGTGGGCGTGGGTTCGAATCCCACTTCTGACAATTCTTTTTTTTACTTGGAAAAAATTATGAGATATCGCAATGCTTAAATTAGAGGACAATTTGTATTTAAATATACATTTTATATTAAACATGATAAAAATTATACGCATGTATTAAATTCTATACATATATAAGCATTCTCAATTTTCTAAATGCAACGTTGCACTTTGCAGATTGACGCATGCACGGCAGATGGCTAACCACGGCTAACGTCAGAGACTGTCGTAAACATGGCGGATGGCGACTTGCTCGTTACTATTTCGGGTGCGGCGCTTTCGTTGCTGTTCTACGAAAATGTACGCAGTGTCGGCGAGCAGGTAAAACGAATTATATATCGATTTGTCAATAAAGTTTTATAATTTTCCGTTGCGCAGAAAAGCTGTCTCCGGAAGACAGACTTGCTTCTACTGTCGTATAACCTCTGCGTATATACGCTTGCCAATAATGAGTAATGACGTTTCGTAATTTTTGCAGATGGGCTTCCTCCTTGGTGAAGCGCTCGAATTCATCATTAAGACCTATACCGACTCCGACAATCAAGTGGAGACCATCAAGATTCACATTAGTGAGTACAGTCGTCTCGATAATCCGCATCTTTCATTCTTTACGTGTAAACAACAAAAGAAAGAATCGAGTGCAGAAGGTGCATTTTGAACGACGACATATCCATTTTTAATTGCAGCAAGTGTGGATAAAAAGAGCGTATTCCGAACGTATTTAAAATATTATTTTTATTTCAAGTCAATGAAAAAAACATTTACTGTCTTTTTGTGCGTAAAACCAGATTTAAAACGATTTAAGATTCTCCTGTTGAGGTAAAAGCAGTGAAGTGTTTAAAGTGGGGCATGTTTTTTATTTTAAAGTCAAAAAATTTGATGAATGAAACTTAGATGCATTAAAGACCATGAAATAGAGATTAGAGTTATCTTATTCTAGGAATAAGATAATTTTAGTTCTCAGTTTTCTTCGTTCTGATTGGTTGTATTCTAATCTTTATACTCTGATATGAATTTAAAGATGCACTGTATTATAATTATAGTATATATATATA
>NW_017259223.1:665705-670706 GCF_001594045.1 Atta colombica
ATTTATAGGATAATTAAAATAGAAGACTAGCATATATTTCTGCACAAGAGAAGTATAATTATTTAATAAAAATTATATATATGAATAGAACAAATAATTATAAGTTAAAATAATAACATTTATGTGAATGCTATTATTTTAACTTATAATCATACTCTTGATAATAATGGTTTTATGTTTTTTCAGAAAAAATAAAATATGTTTAGATATTGAATTCATCTATGTCATTCATAACTTAATTGAAACAAAATTTAGATATCTTTTCTACTATCTACATTGGGAAGACCAATCTAAAAATATAAATTAATAATATAATTTAACAACCAGAATAAGATAATTGATAAAACTTAATTGAAATCAAATGTTTAAATATCTTTTTTACTGTCTACATTGTTAAGAAGACTAATCTAAAAATATAAACTAACAAGCGGAATAAGATAAAACTTTATCAACTTCCTTGTGACTTATTTCCCTGTGCTATTATTATTATTCTTATTTTTATTATTATTGCTATACTTTATCCTACTATTAAAAATAAATACTTTTAGATGTGGAAACCATTGTGACATGTCCTCTGAGTGATCTTTTGTACGACTCTAGTGGTCGGATCAACAAAGAGAAATTGAAGGATTTTGTGCGTGATAAGAGCAAGCAGGTGATTGGTTGGTTCCATTTCCGCAGAAACACTAGTAGCTTGATTCCAACAATGAGGGACAAGATATTGCATAAGCAGTTTGCCTCGCATTTCTCCAGTATAAATAGTTGTAGGGAAGATTTCTTCCTTACTTGCCTCCTCAACGCGTCTATCTCCGAAACACGTGGCACCCACAAGTTCCGACATGTGTTCTTAAGGCATAAACGAGGGTTAGCATCACATATTACAAATTTGAAGAATTCAAATCTAAAAGGATCTTGTTTAAATTGGTAAAGCAGCTACCCTGCTAAGCGATTGAACGTGATTGGTTCTCTTACTTATAAATCTAATCAATCAACCGCTTGGCAAGTAGACTGTTAGCCGCTCCATCCAACTTAAACATGGCCAATCTTTAATCTGAATCTTCCTTTTGAGTATTAAAATTGTAGTAAAATTGTCTACAGCAATTTTTATACAAATACTTATTTAAGATATAAATTATATAATATAAATAATAGACAATAAAATGAGTATAAATATTTTTATATATTTCGAAAAAAATAAATGCGATTAAAGTTTTTTTTATGTGACATGTGCAATTTATACTTTTAGGATGTTTGAGCCGATTCCTTTGAGAATAAATAATTTAGGTGATGATGCATCTAGACACGATGGCTCAGATTATAAGCCAACACCTGTTAAGAAATCTGCACGCTTACCTGATGGGTTCACCGAACTGATAGAATCTTTAAAGTGAGTAAATATTTATCAGTGCAGCAACTATTAAATAATGTGTTAAATTATGCATTTTGTATTTCTCAAAATTGAAAAACATTTTTATAATTTTTGTTTATTAATGTATGAAATCTAATACAATATTTGATTGTCAGAGGATATTTATTTTATAAAAGTATTTTGCAAAATTGACTTTTAGATTATCTAATATTTCAACATTGTAAAATAATTATGTTATTAATTAGATAAGTATTCTTTAGGTTGGATATGACAAAGAAAAGTGGATTAGATTCCGCTATGATGATCCAGAAAGCTGCCGAACGGCATTTAATGTCACTGATTCCTAAAGTATGCGAGTCCGATCTAGAAGTAGCTGAATTGGAGAGGCAAGTGCGCGAACTGAAAGATAAGATCGCAGCGCAGCGATTGATCAGGAAAATGAAAATGAATGGTGAGAGTTACGAGAGAACTTCTAAAGCAAATAGGGAGAATTGTTTTTCAGAGAAAATCGATTCTTCGACAAAAGACGAGATGAAAATCAGCGATGACATGCGTCTCCAAAAGGAACAAATCCCATCTTGTGTATGTATCATCTTAAAAATTTGAATTAAGCATAGAATATTCTTAAGGAAGTTCTCGCGCTACTTCCTAGTAAATAGACAATTTATTCATAATACGTAAAACAATTAAAATAATGAAAAAAAAGATTACAATTGTACTATACATAATTATTGTTAATTTTTTATGTTACTAAATATTTTCAAAATGACAAAAGTTTAAGATGCTCATTTGATGTATACGCATCATCTATTTGGCATATATCTAGCTTTTTTCATTGAAGAATTTAAATTTCTTGTAAACTGTATGTGATCAATTTAAATGAAACTTTATGGGAACAATCTTAAGTGTTTACTTTATAACTATAACGATTTTTAAATCACTGTCTTATGCAAGTGTCTTAATTTAAAAGAGAATAACTAAAAAAAAATAATTGCAGAATAAGGTTACACCTTCAACTTGTAATGTAAAATTCTATAAATTTAGAATTAAATATCTTCAAAATGGTATGGCAAAAGTTCATGAAATTTTTTTTAGATATTATTGATATTATTAACGTTTGTTACATATATATTATAGATTTGTCTTATACATCAAACGCGAGAACCTCCTCTAAGTCAATCGCATATTTCTCAATTTATAGATTTTTTTATAAATTTTTAAATCGATATTTTTTAGTAAAAATTTAATGCAGGTGCAATTTTCTCTATTTTTTAAATATTTCAGATATAAATATTGTTAGATATTACACTAAATTTTTAGAATTTTCAAAAATTGCAAACTCTAAAACAAATAAATGTTAATTTCAATGCAAAATGTTATCCTAGGCTCAGCCAGTTACTTCTAATAATTGGATACAGTCCCGCAATACCGCCGCTTGTATCGCTAAAAGCGTTATAAATCAGGAAAAAATACGTCGCTCGGGACGTAGCAATCTACAGGAAGATAGCAATCAACAACAAGATGTTACGCAAAACTCCCCCTGTACTAACAGTAGACGTCCCGTTCCGGAAATTGTCACTGAGTCAATCTGCCAAGATAATGAGACAAGCATGAGTAGAGGTAGAGGTCGAGCTCGAGGTAATCCTCCTGATTTCATGCCAGGAATGAAGAAAGTACGTCGTAATCCAAACACATCCCAGATGCATTCTCGAGAAAGAAGCATTACTCCGGAACAAGATTTCTCTGATGCCGAATGTTCTGCTGCTGTATCCCTTAGCTCCCCCGTTCTCAGGTGAGGGGCTAGGGGCAAAGAAAACAAGTAGGAAAGGAAAAGAAATAAGAAGATCGTTAAAAATGTATCTTCTTGAAAAATGAGATCTAATTGAAAAACAAAGAAAAAATTTCAGAAAAAAATACTTTTATTTATTTATATATTAATTAAATAAAAGGAATATATTATAGTTTTTTTAGAAGAAAATTTCTATGAGATAATTGTTTTTTTTTCCAATGAAAGAAATGACTTTTTCTTCAAGTTTTCAATAAACAAAATAAATTACGAACAAAATTTTATTGATGTAATATTTATATCTGTATAGCACATAAATTTAGCTGCATAAATTTGTTTTTTTCAATAGTACTTAATTTTATCCCAGGTCTTGCCAGGTAAAAAAGACAGATCTGGACAAATGCAACACAAGGAAGTCATTGGACATTTAAGTGGAGAAACCAAAGCCTGGAAAAATTATGCTTTCAGGTTCTCTCAAATTTTTTTTCTGAAATTTCAAATGTTCAAAAATTCGAAGATTTGAAAGAATCTGAAAAAAATATAAAGAACAAAGATATTCTAGTATTATAAAAAGTGCAGAATCGAAGGAAATTAAAAAAAATCTAAAAATATCTTAGAAGATAAAAAGTTAAAGAATTTAAAAGAATTAAAAAAATTTAAAGAAAATTGTGTTTGATTTCTTGAGAGAAGAATATGTTTACTTGAGGATTTTTGTATCGATTATTCTATTTATAGGTGCCTTAAATTTTGCGAAAAAATTCGAAAATAATTAAAGGTTCGACAAAAAATTAATAATCCATTTTGTTTCTTATTTCATATTCGTCATTTGGTTTATATCGTTTATTGTGCCATTAAATATCTATATGAAGTTAAATATGTTTTATAAAATATGTAAGCTTTTAATTAATATGCACTGATTATTACAATAAATATATTTTGTAAATAAAGGGCGCAAAATGATTGTTCATTTTGTGCTGTATAAATAAAACAATTGATAACACTTATGATTAATTACATAAATTAAATCATTTCCTAATTAGTTCTTCATCTACAAATAGAAATGTAGCATATATGTAGCATTTATGCACGATATAAATAAGCAAAATTTTTAATAAATAAGGAAAGCTTTCCATTGTTAATCTCGTTATTGAAATTGGCTATTTCATATTGATTAATATGAAAATATTAAATTTGAAATGTCGCAATTTTGCAATTGTGCATTTTTATCATATACTTGGTGAAGTTTTAGAAAAACAGTTTTATAATCTACAATCTACAACGACCAAAAAGAAAAAAAGAATGAAATTAATATCAAAAGCGAAGATCCAAAATTGTGCAAATGTATAAGTGTTTAGGAATCTAAATATCACAGAGAAATTGAAATATCTTAAGATACTTTTGGAGAATTTAAAATTGAAGACGTATGGAAGTTTAACATTGAAATTCGAAAAATATTGATATTGAGAAAATCAAGTTAAAATTATACAGAGCCAACTAAACTATTTATTTAGAGAATGCAATTTTAGAATATATCCGCAAGATTGTTTGGCACCCCGGTAACTTCCCAGATGGTGGCTGCCAGTCTGCGAGAATGTTCCAGAACGCAAGTTGATGTAGTCAGTCCTAAGTGTACACAGTATAGTTCATAGATTCGTACTTTGCTCGGCGAGAGTTTCGGAAAACACGTTTCGGTTAATTTTCTGCACATAAAAAGAGTTAGATATTTGAATTTTTCATGACATATATAAACTTTATACCATTTTATTAATATAAAATAAATTTTTACTTTTAATAAATATATTTTTATATTTTTAATTACAAATTAAATAAAAAATATTTAATTAAA
>NW_017259223.1:670899-674939 GCF_001594045.1 Atta colombica
ATATATTTTAATATATTTTAATATAATAAATAATTTAATAAAACTGCACATACAGAATTATCTTCAAACCATAAAAAGTAAGAGTAATTGAATGTAGTGTCTTTCCACATAACTGACAGATGACCCTCTTGTAAATGCATTCTACTTTGCTCAACCATGTTCCAAATCTATATAAAAATAAGAAATATTTCTGTATAAACTTATTTATAATTCTGTCAGGAGCTATTTGTAGTTACATCTTTGAATCAATGCGTGAATGTTACATACTTATGTTATATACTACTTATATGTATAAAGTTAAAAAATTAAAAACAGAATTAAAATTAAAAATTTTTGATATTAATAATTAATTTTATCTTGATTAATTTATTATCTCGATAGAACTTACTTTTTTCATTGTGAGAGCGAGCGTTTCCGTGCTAGTAAAGTCAAGCGTAGGCGCCACAAGTCTATGGGTATTTCTGTCAATATAGATGAAATGCACTAGACCTGGAAACTCCTCAAGATATTTGTTGATAGTTAGGGAAGTTCTTGTGGAAAAACGTATAACATTAAGGAGATATACAAAATAAAAAATTACACATGCAATAATGTTCTAATTTATATGTAAAAATTTAAGTAATTTTTTTTAATTTAAATTTTTTTAAAGAAAAAATTATATAATTAAAATTTTGTATATTAATATCATTCTTTTATTGTTATAATACGATTCTTTTATATAAAAACTTTATATTAAATCATTTTATAAATAACCTAAAAAAAATTTTAGATTTAAGGAATATAAACTTTATGAAACATTAAAAAAATTGATCAGGAAAGAAAAGTCAATCGTGTCTCTTAAAGTTTAGAAAAGGATATGATCCTAGCGTGAAGTTTTTTAGAGCTTTGACTTTCAGGAAGTCACTAAAATCATTTAGCTTTTGTCTCACAAGTCTGCCAACCGTTGTCAAAACATCAATTCCTTGCTTCAGAAAATTCTTGTCAAAACAAGTCAAACGCAATAGTTCTTTCAAAGTCTCTACAAAGCCAGAAGTATTAGCTTCAATCTGTAGGACCACTTCGGGATCTCTGGAGCGCAGAAGATCACTATACTTTTTTCGGACAAAATCCCATTTGGTTTGCAATCTTTTCTGACACATATCGACATCATTTCCGACATTCGAACGATTCTTTTTAATTCCTTCTAGCACTTTTTTTATCGCTACATCGAGATGCTCAAAGGCTGGTTTCATCTCATCGATGTCTCGTTGAAACTGCAGATTGTTTATTAGATTTAAATAATGGAAACTGTCGCATAAACCTGAAGAAATGGACAGATTTGTAGCTTCAACGATTGTTATCAAGTTAATGGAATCTGATAATTCGAAGACATGAACTGCATTGGCTGTATAGTTATGCTGGCAGCCGAGGAGAAACGATTGGCTGTAGAGATCATCGTCAGTTAAGGATGAGAGACCTTCGTTCACAGAAGATTCCCTGGAACCTCCTACAACAAATAAAAGCTAAGTATAATCTATTTAAATTAAAAGTTCATCCTTTTCATTCACTAAAAAATTTTCATTATAAACAACAATATATATCCAAACAAAAATATATATCCATTACCAAAAATAACTGTGCTGCAAAAACCTACTAAAGAGATCCGTTATGTCCTCTGAAGTAGGAGTGGCCAGTTTAGCTCCGAAGTTTAATTTCGTTTCATCGCTTTTCAAAACGCTGCTCTCTGGTAACAAAATATCATCACAGCAATTATCGTTGCTTTCCGACTGATTTTGCTTTCGCTTTTTATTCACTATCCAGCATAGCAGGATCATCAACAAAATGTCCGAAGCATATAAATCATGAGCATTCTTGCTGGAATACAATGAGAGAAACTTTGACCCCACTAGGAGCAGCAAATGCAGATTGCTAAATTCAGACTGTGAATTTTTCAGCTTGTCGCAGGCATCATGCAACACCTTGAGGACCGAAGATGCTACTTCTGCATTCACAGACAACTGTTCCACTGCTTCGGTCAACATGCTTTGTTCACAATTTCTTAGATTAGACCACGCATCCAACAGAGAAGATACTAAACACATCTTCTGCCAGTTGGTCTTTAATCTATAAAGATCAAAACAATTAGTCAGTCATTGTAACTATCATTGTAGCTATTTTATTAATGATCATTATCTAGTCTCACAACATATAGAACACTACAATTCTTGACAAGTAGAAATTTGCTAAATTTTATAATCTTAAAGGAAGATTAAAAAAAATTTTTTTAATGCAATCTATTATATTAAGTTATATCAAGCAATTAAACATTTTATATATTTTTTTATTTCATTTATCTACTGTCAAGGATATGTATTTGAAATTTTTGTATTAAATATAAAAATATTTGTAATTTATATAATAAGATTAATTGCCAATCTTAGTATCTGAAGTATAAAATATAAAAATATAAGAATATAAAATATACTTTTATGCGCAATGAAATACAAAATATAAAATACTTTTATGTTTTGCTGAAACAAAATATAATTAGTTACAAATACTGTTTTTCAAATAAAAAAAAAATATTTCAAATACATGCTCAGCCTTGTCTATTGCATTCTATCAATTAATCTACTAGCTGTATACTAACATTGCAATATCTGGACCACACACGTGTTGTACAATAGATACGCATACTCCTAGCGTATGTCTCATGAGCTCTACATCTTTTGCAGCAATATACATGAATGTATAGCCAATGTACTCATCAAATACCATGTTAGTTCCATCTTGGAACTTCATGGAAGTATAGGAATTTCCGAACTGTGAAGCCATCACATGTTGTGAGGTGACTATGGGTGAAAACAACTGCATTATGATGTTGGGACTTGGTATAGAATTTTCTAAGTCTGTGATATCCTATAAGAAGTACTTATTGTTATTCTTTAAAAAATTAACACTAACACTCTATTGCATACGAATATTTCATTGCTACCTTGAAATAATTTTTTCGTAGTCTTTTCATTCCTTTCTTAAATATTCAGAGAATAACTATACAGTTGTAAGGCTCGATTGCATCAATATTAATTTGATTTTAAGCAAGGTTTAAAACTCTCTTTATATCTCTGTCTCTTTTTAGGCTTTAAAACAAGATAGAGTTTTAAGTCTCGTTTAAAGTAAAAGTAACATTAGTGCAACCGGATCTAAGAGGTTGTAAAACTCACAAAATTAATCATTACATCATTGTTATCTGAAAGTTATCAATTACCTTATCACCATCGAGCAGTCCCTGCATCCTCGCCAGCTTCAAAATATGGCTTGCAAATTTTTTATTACATTTTACAAATAACACATCATTCAGATGGTCAAATATCAATATAGCTCTCATCTTTTGTAATTTTAATGTGTAATTGTCATGTCGTGTATCTCTAGTGTAAATAGAACTCCGTTGGATATTCTTAATGAACATGCAAATACGCTGCTTATTACTTATTATTGTTTACCTCATTCGCTTTAAAACATTTAGGTTTAAGTCATTTTGACATTGACAATTATCGACATCACCGTTATTGACGTCGTGAAATTTATCGATCATCGGTACTTTATTTCACAACTTTGGTACTTATTACTCTAAATTTTTATGATTATTCTACAATGTGCTTTTTGTTTCTTGTTTCTTGCTTGTTGCTTTTTGTTTTTTTGCTTCTTGTATTCTTGTCACATAGAACCAAGAAACATGTCGTGTTCACAATTTGTTTTTTCTGAATTACTGAAGAAAAATGGTTCACTGAGACCAATCACAAACCAGTATTCAAAGTCCATTCTCATGTTACTACATTCTTTGGCTAATGATGTTTAAATCAATTTTTACGAAGACCTAGTTAATGTATGAATCATGGTGTAACGTAAATCAAGTAATAAATAAATGTAATTCGTTAATAGATAATTGTAACCAGTTTAACCACAAGTAATTTATTTTTTAATAGAGATATTGAATTATATATATTAGGTGTAGTAAAAAGAAATCCATTATTTTTCCATTCAATTTTATGCAAAAATAA
>NW_017259223.1:675039-680878 GCF_001594045.1 Atta colombica
AATCTGTAACCGCGCACTACTGCCCTCTAACAAAGTGGATGTAAACTAAATAGTAACATCCACTTTTTTTAGGGTACATCGGCTAGAGATGATAAATCGATATTTGGTTCATATATATTCTTTGCACTTTTTATTGTATAGACAAGGATTTTGTCTGTACAAAATTCAGTAATTCGCCAAAAGCTTCATCTACCTGATTATCTTCATTTTCTTTATCCGACATCCTATTTTTTTTTATTATGTTATATTGGTTTGTTCCGGAAAATTCGTGCCGATTTCTGATAGATAGCGTGAAGGACAAATCTGAGTATATCAGAACAATTGAAAACAAATAACATGCGTACATATCATAAGAGACGGTACTTCATACTTGGAAAAAAATTTGGTTGCGATACGATTAATTTTGTCAGTTTTATATGTCTTTGAATATGGAAGAAGTGCATTTTAGGCATTTAATTGCTTTTCTTTTACCGGAAAGACAAAAATGCCAAATAAGATATGTGCTATTTATGGTAAAGGTGTTGTAGCTGAAAGAACTGTGCGGAAGTGGTTTGCTAGGTTTAACTGGTGATTTCAATCTTGAAGATCAAGAACGGATAGGCCCTCCACTACAGATGAAGATTAGATTAAAACATTGATCGAGAATAACCCATGCTATACGACACGTAAATTAGCAGAAATGTTGAATATATATATCAAAATCCATCATCCACGAGCATTTTGTGAAGCTTGGCTA
Source organism: Atta colombica (assembly GCF_001594045.1). Classification (NCBI taxonomy): domain Eukaryota; kingdom Metazoa; phylum Arthropoda; class Insecta; order Hymenoptera; family Formicidae; genus Atta; species Atta colombica. Next base: position 675,776 of record NW_017259223.1, read on the forward strand.
CATAAACCGTTTTGATGTATGGATTCCCCACAATTTAACGGAGAAAAATCTGATGGATCGCATTTCCATTTGCGACTCGCTCTACAAACGCAACGAGGAGATTTTTGAAGTAAGTAGTGACGGGGGATGAAAAATTGATCATTTACAATAATGTTGAGCGAAAAAGATCTCGGGGAAAACGGAATGAACTACCTTTAGCCACCCCCAGTCTTCATCCAAAGAAGGTCATGCTCTGTGTTTGATGGGATTGGAAAGGGATCCTGTATTATGAGCAAACTTTTAGCAAACAACGAGACAATAAATTCAGAGAAGTATTGTTCCCAATTAGACGAATTAAAGACAGCAATTGAACAAAAACGTCTAGAAATAGCGAATCGAAAGGGCGTCGTGTTTCATCAAGACAATGCGCGACGTATATAATATGTCTTTGATAATTCAAAAAAGTTGGAGCTTGGTTAGGATGTTCTATCCCAATTCCATCATATTCACCAGACCTCGCGCCCTCTGATTTTTACCTATTTCAATCATTACAAAATTCCCTTAATGGAAAAAGCTTCAACTCTTTGGTCGAGGTAAAAAAATCAGTTAGAAAAGTTTTTCTCGCTGAGTTTTTCTCTTCGCTGAAAAACCTAAGAGATTCTGGAAGGACGGAATTTTAAAGTTGCCTGAAAGATGGAGAAAGGTTGTAGAACAGAATGGCACCTATATAATTTAATAAATGTATACTAAAATTTAAATCTTCTGCGTTTCAATTTTCCTTCAAAATCGGCACGAACTTTCCGGACAACCCAATTCTTTATGCTTATTTGTAAATGCCAGCATATTGCACCGTATCATGCGATATTTAATCATTTTCTGTAGTTTTCTGTTTCTCGAGATAAAAGTTGACGAACTTCTGAAGAGACAAGGAACACGCAACAAAAAACATCATTGTCGAGATAAAAGTGTACAAAGAAACAGAAGCAAGAAACAGGAAACAAAAAGCATATTGTAGAATCGGCTTTATGATTATTCTACAATGTGCTTTTTGTTTCTTGCTTTTTGCTTTTTCCCTCTTTATCGTTTTATCGATAATTGTATTTCTTGCTGTGTTTCCTTTGTTTCTTCCGAAGTTCATTAACTTTTATCTCGAACGACATAAAACAAAAAACCGGGTAAGAAACAAAAAAAACAAGAAATAAAAAAATAGCAAAAAGCAAGAAATGGAAACAAAAAAGCACATTGTAAAATAACCATAAAGCTTATTCTATATGTACTTTTTGTTTCCTGTTTCTTGGTTTTTCTATTTTTTACATCTTGTCTTTTTGCTTCTTATCCGATTTTTTTGTTGTTATCGCCTGAGATAAAAGTTAACAAACTTCGAAAAAAACAAGAAATATATAGCAAGAAATACAATTATTGATAAAACGGTTGCAAAGAAGAAGAAAGCAAAAGATAAAAAACAAAAGATAAGAAACATAAAACAAAGAGCACATATGTAGAATAAGCTTAAAGTAAAAAATCAAATTCTCAAAAATAATTAAAAAATCAAAAAACAAAGTAATAATTAAATACAATTAAAATTCCAAAAACGAATTCTTAGAGATTAAAAAATCATGAATCATATAAATTTAAACTTTTAAAAATCAATTAAAACAGAGAATATAATAAAGATGATTTAATTAAAATTCTATGAATTATGAAATAAAAAATTCTTATAATATTTCAATTCTACAGGTTCAAATAGCGATAAAAATTAAAAAATTATATTGCATTGTGTATATGTATGTGATGACTACATGTAAAAAGATCAATTTAGTCAATTAATCGATAAATCCTGGGTTTATAATTCCAAACTATTTTACATTAAATTAATCGGAAACTTATGAATAAAGGAAAACACAGTGACTCATTTCATATTTTAATTATTCACTATTCATTTATGCTATGTTTACATACAAAAATTACTCCATTTAATCTATTTTATTATAAAATAAGTTTTTAATTACATCTACATCCTAAAACATATCCCAGCAAACAAGAATGGAATAAAATGAAATTTTTTTCTATCCGAATTTTAAATAGCGAATACTTTTTTTTGGATTTAATTGGATTCAATTGGATTCAATTGGATATAATTAGATTGAAAAATTGCATTTCCTATTCAAAATTTTAAATTGAAGTATTCATAATGCAGAAAAAGCTAATATTATTTTTAGATTGAAAGGTATAGAGATATGCTCCATGCTATTCTTATGAATAAAAATACATTCAGGATTGAAAAGCATTCATTTTAATATTCGTGAATCAATATTTCTGAAAATGTGAGTCCATTTCAATTCATTGCAATTTTCATTTGCTTGGATTTTCAATTATTTCGATTAAATATAAAAAAAAGAAATTTAAAAAATGAAAATTAAAGATTTAAAAATACGAAAAAAAAATTCTTAATAATGAAATTTGAAATGATGCGCGTTATTTCAGTAAAAATACAATTAAAATTTAGATAAAACACATGATCGTTAATTAATATATCGAATTTCAGTTCATCATGTTAAAAATATTATTAAAAGTATTTTTGGACATTATATCGATTATTGTGGATTCCAATTCCTCTGCCATTAAAAAATCCTGTAAAATCCATTTGTATTGTATCAATCTAAATATAAATATTAATTACATGATGCAAGCTTACTGAGATAAGGTTGTTGATGATATATATTCGTCGGTGGAAATGGCATAGGGAGTACGGATCCTGGAAAAACAGGCATAAGCATGGGTGGTGTCGGTACTCGAGGCATCGGCATCAGCAAAGGTTTAGGTAACCGCTAAAATAAATATCGATTTGTAGAAATAGTTACTTAAATATATGATAAATTGCTCGATATTACTTCAGGTGCAGTTCAATCCCGTATATTTTATATTCTTTTCGACATTGATTGAAACAAAAGCATTATTTTCTTTTCTGAACATTAAAATTAGTTGAACTTACTATGTAGGAGCTATAGAAGCTATCCGAGGAAGAGTGTAACTTTGAAGATACACGATTATCTAAATTGTATGATTGATCAGAATAATTTCTTTTAGATGAAAATTTACTTATTTCGTTATTGTCTCTCTTTCTTTCTCTATCTCGTTCACCGGTTGGTGAATGACTTCTAAAAGAGAAAAATACTTTTATATTCTCGTTACACAATAAAAGTTTTACATATTTTATTAAAATTATAACTTCATTAAAATAACTTCAGTATAAACACAGAAAAATTTGCATTCTACAACAATATACGAGTCCGCCATGCATGCATAACTCTCTAAACATAATTTAAAATGTTTGAAGATGGCTTAAAAATACAAAACATAAATAGGAAGCATACAGTCACAACGATAGATGTTTAAACGAAAATTATATATTTAAAATTATCATATAAAAACATTTCGATTAAAATTTGACCATCATCAGTATATCAAGTTGATAAAAAATTAATTAATTAAGCAAAAATCGCTAGTCGAAAAGATGGTAAGACAATATCAAGATGACAAATAAAAAATATATATATATAAATATACATAAAATTCAAATAATGATCGCTAGTCAAAAAGATGGTAAAACAATTTTCCAATTGCTTATAGTACGAGTTAATAGAGTAAGTTGTAGTCCAGAAAATTAACCAATATTTAAACGCTTCTAAAAGCGAATAATCTGTTACGTTTCTGAATTTAACATTTTCTTTTATTTTTAAATTGCTTGTATCTATTTATACTTTCTTTTTCTCATTTCTTTATATCCTTAATAATTAAGTTTTATTTTGTACCTGTAATGAGATCTCGACTGATCTCTAGTGAAAGATGCACTATAATGTAATGAACTTCTATTTCTTCTTTCATTTCTATTTCTATTTTTCTCTTTGCATTCCCTTGTTGAACTATGTCGCCTTCTGGAACGTAAGAAACTCTAACTTTATTTATGTATAATACACATATATTATTTATATAATACTTATAAAAATTATTGAAATTCTTATAATCTTTCAATTATGACAGATTTTCTCCAGAATTTAAATAATAATAATAATAACTTGTTGAGTGCAATATAAATTAAAAATTAAGAAATAATAAGATTCCATACAAACAACATTTATTATAAAAATGTAATCATTACTTATCATTTAGCAATTTATTAATTCATTAATGAAAAAATTGGGACTAACCTGTCGCGACTGTATCTTTTATTATCATCTATTCGATCACTTCGACACATAGTTGACTTGTATGAACTAGAATCACTGTATTAATGTGTTGTTAGTAACATGTGCAGTAAATTACAATTACTGCAGTATCATTGTTTACAAACTTAATGAAATAATTATTAAGCCATGAATAACGATTTTATATTTATGAGTTATATATTTATAATTGGAAAATAAAAAATTGTAAGATTATCAAGATTTATATTAAATATAAAATATAATCTTAAAAAATATAAATTTAAAAAATATATAACTATACACAAAAATTTTCAGATAGATCGACAATAAATAAAATCAGATTCAATAACTAACAAAACAAGATATGTAATTCAGTTAGCAAAGTGACTATTTTAACATCAAGACAACGACAAATAACGTCAGCTAGCTACTTGGATGCCTCGATGACAAATAACTTTATATCCATAACACTCATATTCATGTATAGCTGGAAATAAAAAATTAATAAATTTAAAATAAACTTAACTGCACAATTCGTACATAATTTCAAAAAAAAATTTCCAGATACATGTAATGAATATGCTTATTTGATTGCTTATTGAGCATGAATACATTCAATAAGCAATAAAAGAAATGAAAACATTCTTTGTTAAGAAATATTTAAATAAGTTCAAACAACTTTATATCCATAATATATTAGCATGTTTAATACATACTCTATCCAGAAAATAAAATTATGTTTATAACCGTAAAAATAATTTCGAAGATCTATGATTTTTCGCTTATAATAAAAAATTTTATATATTTACAAAGTTAATATTAATAAAAAATATATATTCATAGATTTCTTGGAATGTTGTGACTAATTTAATATTGAATATTACCAATATACATCAATATAAAAATCATTATTTTTTCT
>NW_017259223.1:681767-707748 GCF_001594045.1 Atta colombica
TGAATGGAAAAACATATATCTTAGAATGTTCTTTAGTATATTAATATTTTAAAATAAAATGTTTCTTCAAATCAGTTTTTGTAAACTGATGATTTTTGTAAATTACGAAATAAAAATCAATATTCCCGATTCAATTTTAAATCATTCAGTCACTTTTAATTAGTCTTTACAAATTATAAGAAATATCAGAAAATAAGAAAATCACAAAGTTGTTAAAGAAACATACCTACTATCTATATGCTTAACGCCTCGAAAGAATAAAGAAAAACAAGAAATATAGAGAAATATGAATAATACTGTTGAGATATAAATATTGTTGAGATAGACAGATTAGCATAATCCATTAGAATAAAATATCTTGTGAACTGATTAATTTTTTTGATAATTTTATATTAAGATTTCATATAAAATTATTTATTTTTCATATAAAAATGTAATTTAATTATTTAATAAAATCATATATAATTTTATATAAAGGAAATATTGATTGATTTAAAAATTTTATAAAAATATTTTAAAAATTATGCTATAAAATAAGTTAATATCATATCTGCCTTCAAAAGCAATAGATATTTAATTGAAAAACATTCTATTAAAAGTTAAAAAATGATTTTATATATTTTTTTTTAATTTCGTCATTTCTTTTTTTTTCACCTCATTTATGTAAAATGCACGTACAAGTGCATATAAGCAATACTCAATATATATCCACATAAATTTAATAATTTAGTATATGTGTACACGTATGTTCATTAACATACATGTGCATATATTAAGTGTGGGAAAAAGTTCGTAGCGTTTTTAAATACCATCTAATCGGAAAAATGCCACGAATTTTTTTCCACACCTAATATGTATATGTAATAAATATTATATATCCATAATCTTATATGTTTATATATGTACCCATACAGCACAAATCAATCTAACAATATTGAAGCAACATTGTAAACATTGCAACAATGTTGCTGCAAATTTTATGCTATATAGGAAGCAATACTCAATATATATCGTATACAATATATCTCGTGCCTCATAACTCTTAATTAATATTTCTGGAAGTGAAAGAAGATAAAATTTTAATCTAAATGTTTTCCTAATTTTGGCTCAAATCATTATTTATCAAGTTATTAATGATTAAGGTTGATCTAGATTGCGCCCAGCCGGAATACGAAGGAGCACATCATATCAAAGAACTCCTCGCTCTTATTGTACATTCTCCCGATTACAATTTTATTATAATTTTTTATATTGACTAAATCTAATCTGATCGATCAACTTTAATCGTTAATAACTCGGTAAATAATGGTCTAACCCAAAATTGGGAAAGGAACTTTTAGTTTAAATCTACATAAGACGCAAAATTAAAATTTCATCCTTTTTCACTGCCAGAAATATTAATTAAGAATTGTGGGACATTCTATATATTCATATATGATTGCGAAATTAGTCGGTCGAACAATTTGAAGAAATCATCGATATATAGCCGATAATTTCATAAAATTGTAAATTTAAATGTAAACTGAGAAAACAATTTTTGTAAATTAAACTTCAGAGTCAAATGTATTAAAATATTTAAAAATTTCTATATACATATGTATGTATATATGTATAAGCAATACTCAATACACACACACACACACACACACACACACACACACACACACACACACACAAAATAATATAGTATACATACATATCTGTATATTACAAATTTAATAATCAATACATACCAATAATGGTGGATTATATCATCATTAAGACTTCTGCTTGTAGAAGCATTCTTCCTACTTGTTGACAATTCCTTTTCTAAAACCAAAGTAGCCCAAACATATTTTTTCAATGTCTTCTCAGTTGTTATATTTAATTTGTATTTTATAATCCAGATATGTAATTTTATTTCATTTTACAGATATAAAGAAAAATTGTTTTAAAGAATATATATGTTTGTACATAAAAATGAAATCATATAATTATACTAAATTGATGCAAAATAATTTTTTTAAATAAGTATATAAATACCTAATTGCTCATCTTGTGAGAAAGTGATTTTCCGTATTTCTTCAGATTTTTCTATTTCAATACGTTTGAATATTGGACATGCACCTTCATCTATAATTAATCATTTTTTTAAATTTATTGCATAAATTATACGAAAGTCTTCATTGACAAAATTAGAATTCTTCATCATGTTGAAATTGCAATTCTTCATTATTATGAAAATATTTAATTTGATCATATAATAACATATCACATTTAATATTAATAATATATCATTAATAACTAATTTTTCCATGATAAAAATATTAAATAATTATAAATATCACAAAGCTGACATGTTTTACCTTGTCTTCGCGGAAGAATTATATCATTTGGATTTATAATATCACATTCGATATTATTTGATGTAGTTTGATAATTTGTTGAAAGATTGTCTGCTTTAATAGTTATTTTAAGTTTTTTCATATCAGTTATACTTTCTGGACCATTAAATATCACTGATGTTTTCCATCTAAGGTTATTTAAAAAATAATATATCAATTTTAAGACATTCTTTTTACATTAAAAGTCAAAATGAAATAAGTTTAAGAAGAACATTAAAGTTATATTCAAATCGGGTGCAATTACATTTAATCCTTACAAAACCATGCTCAATTTGGCCTCATCCCTACCATTGTGGATCATTAAAATCCATTCGTTTTTACCTACTTAAAATGGTTCAAAAAATCTCTAAAAATTCACAAACATACATTCAACTTTCTAGAATAAATAATAAATGTTTAAACTTCGTTTTGAAAAATAAAATGTAATATAAATTATAATTACCGAAACACTTGTAAGTTGGAAAAAAATAAAGAATCGCTCAGTTATTACAATAGATGACCCATAATAGTAGAGTAAGAGATAATACTACATTTTATATTATATTTCTGATACTATTTATTATTATTTGCAAATTACAAAATTGTTATTTTTTTGCAAACTATTCAAATATATTTCATATAGCTTAATTATTAATATTTAATTCAAAATTTCTATATCTATTCTGTTATTACTCTTTAGAATGCTCATAGTTAGGAGAACTAGTTTTTCTTCGTTGTGGATTATCGCTCTTGCTTTGCTGTAAAGACTCTTGCTTGTCAGAGTTTTTCATTAATTCAGCTTGTTTCCTTTTTTCTTCATACTCATTAATCTTTCTTGATCTTAGTTTTTCATATTCTATCAAACGCTCTTGATCACGATGCCATTTCTCTCTTTTCAACCTTAATCTTTCTAACTGTTCTGATGTGAATTGCCACTTTTTGCGAGAATCCATTGTTATCGCTATAAACATGCATCCATAGAACAATAAAATATTTTTTTTAATTTTATAAAAAGTTAAACAGAATTTGTTAATGATTCAATAACATTAATTAATACAATATTATAATTTTCTACTCAATAATGTAACTGTTACATATAATAAGTGTTATATTTCATTTATATCGAGAAAAAACAAAAAATTATATTGATATAATATTATTGTTGGTAATTATTTAGAATACGGACTGCACTGTCGATTTTGATGAAATTAGGCTTATTCGATGCGTTTTTTGCTCGAAATGAAGAATCTGTAAGGCCAGAATCAGAAATTTCACCAATGAGTACAAAGAAGTTTTGGCTCCTTTTGTTCTGATTGATCAAACTTCAATCTTTCAATCTTCAATCTCAATCTTCAATGCGAAGTCTGATTCCGGCTTAAGGGGCTCCGCACAATAAATGGAACAAGGAACAGAGAACAGAGAATAAGAATTTTAACTTATCAGAAATCATGTATCGTGGAATGCGCAGTTTCTAGATTGAAATTCTTATTCTCTGTTCTATTTCTTACTCCTTATAAGATACAGCCACAATAGAAGGAATAAGAAATTAAGAATGAAGAATAAAGATTTCAACCTATCAGATATAGAATACACCGGAATACACGGTTTCTGATAAGTTAGTATCGTTATTTCTTATTCCTTCTATTATGATTGCACCATTTTTATGCGAGACTTCTAAGAAAAAATCTTGAGGCCATTCTACATTGGTAGTCGTATCATAGCGTCGGAAGCGTAAATATCATCGACTTTAAAATTGAAGCATCGGATTGAAGCAACAAGCTGAAGCAACAAGCTGAAGCAACAAGCTTGTGTCTTGCAACGTCTACGATATGACTAATGTAGAATGGCCTTTAGAATCATGGCTTGGTCCCGCGAATCACAGCTTTAGGATAAAATATCGCACTTATACATCAGAGTTTTGGGAATTGATTCTGTATCTTGAAACAAGGTGAAAATTACAAAAGTGAATTTACTAGAATACTGATAATTTCATTGGTCAACACCTAGTAAATTTGCTCATTTTTGTAATTTTCACCTTGTTTGAAGATACAGAATCGACTCCCTGATTGAACGGCTCGTTATTCCCTATTGCCTGTGTCTATTGTGTTTAAGTCTATGGACTGCTCCATCATATCTAAGGTTACGTTCCAAAACTTCCTCTCCTAGGAAAATTTTATTCTATATGCTATAGTATACGTTACGTGTACTATATATTTCAAATAAAATTTTTCTTGGAGACGAAGTTTTGGAATGTAGCCTAAGTAGTATGGTCGACAAAAATGGGAGAGAGGGAAGTGGAAGAAGTCTGTGTCTCTTTCTACTCAATGATATAACGAGAGAGAATGAGAAGGAGAGTGGCCGTCTTTTACGGTTCCTCTCTCTCATTTTTGTCATATTACTTAGATACGATCGAGCAGTCCATGCTCTAAGGGAAAAGAAAATTATCACATTTTTGTTATAAAGACAAACGTAAAATACGATTGAATAATTTTTTTTATGCATATGTTTATGCGGTTATGCAAATTTGTGTGGAATGGCTCTAAAACAGGGAGCACAGACTTTTGCATAACGCATACATATAATGCATAAGAAAATGTACCAATTAAAGTCCTTCGTTTCCTTCCTTTCCATGAAATAAAAGAACTCTGATTGATTGAATTTCTTATGCTTTGTGTTATACGTTATGCAAATCTGTTCCCCACTTATGTCTTTATTATTTTGCTTCTGATAAATTTTCTAATCTCAATAAGTTTAATGCTTAATATCTCGATTCGCGGAGCTGATCTAACGTTTTTTCTTACGGATTCTTTCTTCTTTCATTTCAAACAAAAACGCGTCAAATGAGCCTAATTTCATCTAAATCAGAGGTGCAGTACATATTCTAAATAATTACCAAAGTATTAAATAAAAAAATTAGAAAATGCATGCTTATAAAATATTTGATGGTAAAACATATCCGAATGAAAAAATGCAAAATATCTCATGTTTTTATTTAATATTTTCAACACGCAGAATGATGCTAGAAAGCCTAACCTGAAAGTGGAGTTAACGTGAGCACATGACTATCTGAAAATATCAGCTATATCTCTAATAAAAATAATTATTTTATACTGTTAATTTTACCAGTGCACAAAGAGTGGACGATTCGCGAAGAAATACTTCTTCTTTTTTCGTATAGAAGTGAAACGCCACGTGGTTTGAACAAAACTAGTAAAGGACTAAGACATAAAATGGATTATGCAAGTTAATGCAAGTCACGGAATAATAAGGAGATCAAACTCGAAGTAAAAGTAGGTTTGAAACACGATTTCAGAAAATCTATGGAAAATCGAGATAATGTGATTTTAGTGCTATCGCGTCTTGCGGGAAAAGTTAGAAGTATTGTGGTCACGTGGTTACAGGTCACACGACAGTCAGAAGCAATAAGGTTGTAACACTTTTTTTTAATGAGTTTAAGAATTAAAGGCTAGTATTCATAATCAAATTATATATTCAAGACCATCTTAAGTACAGTTTTAAGAAGTCACCAATCAGAGGGCTGCATTAGCGTCTTAAGACATTATTCAAGACTGTTTGAAATAAAAATTGATTATGAATATCGTCCAAAGGGATTGTATACATGGAGCTAGCTAAGCATTGAACCATCTTAAGAACCAATCACAGAAAATTGGGTCATGTGATCTGTTAGTATCTTTTCTATACGTTACGGTTTTCCATTGCAAATTCACTGCGTATAAGCAATACTTTTAGGGCTACATTTCAAAACTTCTTCTCTGAGGAAAATTTTACTCGAAATATATAGTACAGGTAACGTATACTATAGCATATAAAGTAAAATCTTCCTCGAAGAGGAAATTTTAGAACGTAGCCTAAATGGAAAAATGGAGAATTAGCAGTGTTATAATAGAACAGGCTTAAATAGGCACAGATAACAAGGAATAACAAGCAATCAGAGCTCTGATGTGTAAGTTCGATATTATATCTCAAAACTCTAGCCTCTTTTCACCGAGGATTTAATCCAGATCAGAATGTAAGACCAACCAACTACAGTCGTGCATTCCCCTGTCATTCGATTGTAACAGGACAATACTCGACTGTAGTTGATTGGTTTTTACATTTTAATCCAGTTTAAACGGTGGAAACTAGGCCAGTGATTGGACAGCTCGTTATTCCCTGTTCCCTATGCCTATCGTGTTTAAACCTTATGTGATAAAAATGGGCTCGAAACACTATCAGAAAACTCATGGAAAATCGCGATTTTATTTTTTGCCGTTGCGAGAAAAGTTGAAAGTATATATCGTATGATAACGCATATGGAATACGCACGTTTTATTTTTAACACAGAAATTCCAATTTATATAAAATTTAATTTTATTTGATTAAATAGTAAATGCATCAATATTAATTGAAAAATACATACATTTATGCAATCATAAATTATCATTAAATTATCGTTTTTAACCGACATCAAAAAATTTTGAAATTAAAAAGAATAAAAATTGGCCTTGAAATCTAAGACAACTTTCCTTCTCAGAATGTATACTACGCATGAAAATATACAAATTTACAGAATTACAGGAAAATGGAAGGAAAAATATTTATCAAAATATTCTAAGTTGAATATTCTAAGTTGACAGTTTTCTCTGACAGGAGCATTTGAATTTGTTCTTCTATAGTTTTTAATAAGAGTCATGACATAAGAGTGGAAGTACGCCATTGCCGGGTGCTGGCCGGAAACAGCACAATTCCACCATGGTTGATATCCGATTTCGCGTTCGCGCATTTTTGTACTATACATGAAACAGTTACTTATATTAATTCACAGATACTACATCCGCAATTCTATACAACGCTTTTCCGACACTGTTTCGAGTCCATTTTTTCGAGATCGGCTGCTCAAATTTGATCTCCTTTTTATTCTATGAATTATAGGAACTCTACTATAATCATAATCAACTGGCTTGAAAAACTTGTCGTACGACAAAAATACACAAATGAAATAATGGCCTTATTCCACTAATCGCGCTCAGTTGTGCACATCGATTAATTTTTGTGCCCTTCATTAGAATTCATCCGACAAAGCGAAATTTAATATCTATCATATCATATGTAATCGTTCTTAAGAATGTACATCGGAAAAAATATTTGATTTTGCTAAAATAAATGTAACCTTCAAAAATATATTTCCAAAAATACCAGCGTCAAATTATCACCGGAAATCTCAAATAAATTATAACTCATATAATGCAAAATAAAATGTTATAATTGAACTGTTTGAAGATCTAGAAAATGTATTCCAAAAAAGTTATATAGAAATATTATTAGATATCAATATCTAATCGATCATATTTAGCGCTTTTCTACTTATTTAATTTAAAAAATTCTAAATTAAATAAAAAATAGAAAATTGACACAAAATAGAATCTACTTCAAATAAATTTAAATCAATTAAATTTTTAATATTGTTCTAGATGTAGATTAGGTATTTTAGATTAGATGTATATTAAATGTGTCTTTTAATAAATGGACTTATTGTTAAACATAAATTTCCTGTAGAATCAATTAGAAAAGATTAAGATGTTTATGAAGACAATTATTTATAATTTTTCGCCTTTTATTTAAAGACTGTGATAAAATTATGAATTACAACAGTGTTGATGTTACCAACGCTTGTTGTTTACTTTTTAATTGGCTGCTTGGTAGGAGCAGCGGTTTTCGTAGTATCTTTGTCAACTTTAGCTTTTGAGGTCTTTTTCACGGTTGCCTTGTATTTAGCCAGTTGCTCTTTTCTTCTTTTCAAAAGTGCGATGGTCTTCATCGTTGATGGTTTCTTTGATAATTTTATCTGTAATATCCATAAATTAATCGATAAGTCAAAATTTTGAATACAAACTGTTTTTTGCAATTCTCCTTCCATACTATTACATCTAAAATGTATATAATAAAATAAAAATCATACAGTTAGTATAGTACATACGCCTCGTTTTTCAGCGAGAAGCAAATCCTTTTCACGCTGACGTTTTTGCGCAGTCAGAATGGCAGCACGTTTCAGAACTGCAGCATACGGGTTGAGACGCAGCATAGCCCGTGTATTGGTCAACGGATTCAATTTCTTTACTCTACGCACCACCTTCTTCCTATAATTGCATTAAATAAAACATATCAGTCATATTATTTATCATGAATGATAGAATGGGCTTCTCGAAATAGCACTTTAATGCGCTATCAAATGAAAAAAAAGTATATTTATGCATTTAATTGCCGATATATATATAAAAGATCTTTTTTTCTTCTCCTATAATTACCTAGGAGCTCTCAAGACTTTGCGAATTTCCTCAGACTTTAGAAGTCTAGATAGATCCGTGTTGGCCATTTTAGGAAATGGTAAGTTATATCCTTTCTTAAGCTGTGATTCTTTACGCCAGGTTCCATAAAGAGCATCCAACTGCTCAAAAGCAGACTTCGTCCAGATTACAAAGCGTCCGACGTGACCGCCAGGTGCCAACTTCAACAGATTCATCTTATTGATGTTCATCAGAGAAACACCTGGGATATTGCGGAATGCTTTACGAATACCCTAGAAATTATAATGTTATTTATATAGCAATTTTTTATAATTCCTAGGTTTAATAATTAAGTTTGCATATAAATGTGAATAAAATTTATTTTAATTCGAATTCTGTTTACAGATTAAATTACCAGACAATACAAAGAGAAAACTTTAAAAAAAATTACCTGATCTTGGCCATATACAATTAGAGGTCCACGTCGCTGAATGCGTCGGCGATTACGCATTTTACCTTTACCAGCACGAAAACGTTGAGATTTATACACCTAATAAAAAATAAATGAAATATAATTTAATAATTTGGTTGAAGATTTAGAAAGAACTTATATAAATCACATAGATTTGATTAATTGCCTCTTTTTGGTAAGAATTTTAGGGACTTTTCTGTAAGCTCGATCTACATACAAGATACAGAATGCGAGTTGCAGGTCGCGAACTTGTTGCGTCAGTCCGACATATCAATTTTAAAAGTGACACTTTGAAATTGGCTTGCGACCTGTAACTTGCGTTCTGTATCTTAAATCGGGCTTAACTCTTAACTGTAAACGTTACATGTTAAGAGAATAGGTTTCTTAATCTTTTAAAAAATAAAAATAATCCCCTAATAATTCCCTAACCAATAGGGAGTGAAGGCCGATTGAAATTGTTTTAAAGAGAAACTGTTTTAAGATTTTTAATCATTTAAATAATTCTATGTGAATTTAGAGAAGAAATTTGTGTGCATTGCATATATTGCATGTTGCATACATATGTCGCTAATTGGCCAATTTAAAAATAAAATATTCGCATTGGCAAAGCAGGTGAAAAATTACTAGACACCAGCTGATGTAAAGTGATATGTGCAATCGGGATGTAGGCAAACGAGATCTTCTCGTGAATTTGTATATACTATATATATCTGTATACATATATATTATATATTTTGTAGTTTGAATTATTTTATTTATATATTTTATTTTGTTATTTGAATTGTGCGAAAATCTTTTTGGATTTTTAAAATGCAGCAGACCTAGTAATATCACAAATTAAATTTAATTGCTCAATAGGTATCAAAGAGATCTTGATATGTTGGAAATCTATAAATAAATTTATCTATTGCAAAAAAATATTACCTCGGCTAGATTTCTAGCATTCTATGCAAGCACACTAAACCTTTTTTTTAATAAACTCGAATACTTATAAAAAGTATTGTACAAAGAAAATTGTTTGGTAATTCATACCCCTTGCTAGTGAGCGCAAATCAACTAGTAAAGAACGCCTGAATACCATATTTCTCTAGCACCTATTAGGAGCATCTAAGCTTAATTTTGTTTAGCAAAGATGCGGACATTTATTGGTGCACATGAATAGAAGGCAACGCAGAAGAATCTTAAAGATTAAAAGAAATTAAAACCTTTTGGATATCATTCCAAGCCTTAATGCGTCTCAAAAAGATGACAGCTTGCTTAGTTTTCGTGTATTCTTGAATCTTATCAGAAACAACGAGCGGGAATTCCGGAACCTCCTGGATCAAGTGTCCTACATATAAGTATAAAAATATAAAGTATATCACAGCCTGTTTTTTATTTTATTCAGAAATACTTAAATTATTTTTAAATATATTAGAACGTGATACAATAACTTTTTGTAATTCGTTCAAATTATTAAAGAGAACAGAAAAATATTTCTATATTCGATATAAAAATTGCAATACTAAAATATTTCTCTAAAAAAAAAATTAATAAAATTTCATAAATATTTCATTTTCTTTAATAAAAAAATATTATCTACATAAAAGACATATACCTTTAGATTGGACAAGTGCAGGAACACCAGAGGCGGCAATGGCAGAAACGAGAGCATAACGCTTCTGATTGACGTTGACATGATGATGCCAACGACGCCATGGCTTAGTAGGTGCAAACATACGTCCGCCTCGGCACATATTACCAAAAGCACCCTGACCAGAACGATGGGTACCACCGCCACGTACACGAGGTATACGGGCCACAGCACGTCCAGTACCCCATGACTCAGCAGAGGTTTGATGACCTGCAAAAAATAAAAACTATTATCTTTTTATACTTATTTATTATTCAAATATTGTAATCATCATCGTAATAATAATGAAATTAATAAAATGAAGATAATAATGGCTTAGCAGAAAAAACAATTGTAGATTGTTGTGATTCTTTAACATGATTGCTATTTGTCTTTGAATCTTTGCTGGATCTAAATGTCTGATTATATAAAAGAATTTTGCAAGAGTTACAAAGCTGCTTTTTCTACTGAATACAGTCATCGATATTTACCGGCTTCTTTAGAAACACAGTACGGTTGTCTTTTGTTTGTAGAAATCAACTGATGGATAACATTAACGATATCAGGACGAATTGGTGCCTTGAAGACAGATGGCAGGGAAATTGTATCACCTGATGCCTCATTCTTGTCAGAGTAGACCGTAATAAGTGGTCGCGCCGTTGATAACGACTAAAAAAAAAAAATGTTATAACAATTCAGATAAATATATTATTTTTTCTTATTTTCCTATTTTCAAATTTTTTGAAGGGTCAAAGTATCATGCGTATCAATTTAGTATTAGAATCTCTTTGGGAAGCAGAAAATCGCTTACATTTTTGCATTTGGTAGTTTGCATTCTTACTCCTTAGAGTTTGTTAACATTCGAGAAGATTATTATTTGAATGATGAACACGAAAAATTGCGTATATGAAGCGCAAATGGGATCGAACTCGGATCCACAGATCACAAATCAATTGCACTGAGCGGCAAACCATTCGGCGCCCCAGATGAATATATAATAATGTTGTTATTTATAAGAATAATGAATCATATTAATACTTTCCCTTCAATTTGAGTTTATTTAAAAATATCGCTGAAAAACATTCTCAAAAATTCAGATTTCATAAATGTCTGTAATACTATACAGCACATGGCTACAAAAAATATATGACATATTGCTACAATTAAAGATTAAAAAAAATTGTTTTTGTCTGCAGCATTAGGATTTTTTCCATTAAAATTACGCTCATTCATAACATAATTTTTACTACTAGTGATATATCTTGAAATGTGTAAAAATATGAAAATGAGAAAATTTATTAGAATATTTGTAATATCATTAGTCAATATGTACACTCTAAAAAATCAGATTTAACAGAAGAGTTTACTAAATTAAAAAAATCAGATTTAACAGAAGGGTCTATTAAATTTAACTATTGATGTTAATATTGGGTTGGAGAAAAAGTTCTGTGAAATTTTGTTAGCTCAAAATTATATACAAAATATATGTTCTTTTTTTCACTTATTCAGAATGTTCAAAAAATCTCTAAATCAACATGCTTTCAATTTTGCAACAACTTTTTAGAATAATATTGGAACTTCATTTTGGAAAATAATAAAATGTAATATAATTTATCAAGACTCAAAGAAACTTACATGAACAAGAATCGTTCGGTCACTAGTGACCCGATCTTATTATGTAAGGTAAGGATTATATGCTCTATTGAATAATATCATGTTAATTTTTTAAATGTAAAATATATAAAAATTTGAATGTTAAAGATGAGATATTATTATCCTTAAATAACCAATAAATAACCATTATTCAATAGAAAAAAAGGATAATAATATCACATTTTTAGCTCAAATGTACATATATTCTATTTTTTTTTAAATTGACAATTACAATACTTGATAAAACAATGTTTCAGGTTTAAGAATCTGTTTTTTTGCAATTGCAATATGATGATTTTTAATGGAGTTATGAGCAATCAAAGTCAAAATGCTTCTTTTTACTTAACTCATGAATAACTCAACAAAAAATTGTAGAAACATTTAAAAAAAACAATTTTGTAAGGAAAACTCCAAACTTTCACGATATAGATAGTCGAAAATTTTCGCAAATTTTTTTGGCGAATGACAAATCCATAAAGTGAGAAAAAATTTCTCTTTTTTTCAGTTCATAGTTTTCTATATATAAAAATTACTCACATAAATTCAAAAAATATAGTAACCATTCAAAAGTAGAGATTTCAAGCTTTAAAACTCTTTTTTAAATTTAAATATTGATCATTTTTAATGAAGATATTGTATATATAATTTTGAGTTAACAAAATATCGTAAAACTTTTCCTCTAACTCAATATTAACACTAACACACAGTAAGAATTATATGGATTAAACTGTGCTAAATCTACATCAATATTTAGAATGCAAGTATTGACCAATAAAAAAAAAGTTACAAATATTCTAATAAATTCATTCACTTTTGTGATTTTATCTCACACTTAATCACATTTAATACATCCGTAGTTTAAAATTGGCCAATCATAGCCGTTTCTTAAAAGAATGGAACGACTGTGATTGTCAGTTTCATAACTATGGATGTTATTAAACCCAATTAAGACCCGTGTAAATATAATTATTAAGACCATATGATAATGTGGATTTAAAATCTGTAGCCTGTATTTAGAATGCTTTTATCTCTGAAACTCTATATGAATAATGTATAGCGCACTAGCTAACACATCGTTGTAAAAGCATTCTAAGTACAAACCATGGTGCCAAATCCATAAATATTTTTTTAAATGTAGTGAATTTGCTCACTTTTATAATTTTTACCTCCTTTCAAGATACATAATCGATTTCCTGATCATTATTCAAGAGTCCATAGAGACTATATGTTCGTGCTTCACATATGCAACAGCTACCACAATGGCGGACCGGACATCGTGTCTCACATGCACATGGTACTAAGGAATGTAGTCACGTGCTGACAAACTTTGGATCCTTATATTTTTGCAGTTATTGTCGCGAATGAAAAAAATTCTGTCTCAGCTGTTATCGGAGAACAATGAATAAATTCGAAGGGAAGACATTCATAAGGAAGGTATCACGTATGATGTGCCGGAAACGGTACAGACGAGCGTGATCATTCTCGAGGAAATTAAACGGGCGATCACGCCAAATCGACAGAAGAAAAAACCGCGATGTACATTTGCACTTGGAAAATCGATTTTCTTACCATCTCGTGTGTCCTTCCTATTATTTTTCACGCATGAGACGTAAACTTAACCAGACTGCGTTTGCACGACTCGTCTGATCACGGATAGAAAGGATCAAAGAAACATGTAGAGTGGAAACCTGAAAACAAGTATCGAAGGATTAATCCGAATCTCATACACACAACAGCGCTCATACACACAAAGCACTGATTGGTGAAAAGCCGATTGTGGAAGTAAAATTATCTCTATCATCCGTTTTTCACCAATCAGTGTGTCAGAGCCATTCGGCGCGTTCACACTTTAACGCAGGAAAAAGCAGGAAGCGAAAAAGCGGCAGTCAATCAGAACTGCGGTAGTCTACAATTTCAACTTTTTGTATTACTAGAGATCCTATAATCAGAGTTTGGCAAAAGCGGGCACAATTTGGGTGCATTTATGCAGTTACTGCCGCAGATGTCATTCATTTAGGGGCTCCTCACAATAAAAGGAACAGGAAACAAAGAATAAGAATTTCAATCTATCAGAAATTATACATTGTGGAATACACAGTTTCTGATTTTTCGTATGCGATATTTTTCTTCAAAAATAGGGATTCAGGGGCGCGATTCTGTAACTGTTCTAATAACGTCTATTAACAGTTGTTAGTGTCGTTGCTGGCTTGTTTGCCTGCTAGATTATTAGTTGGATTAGAATTTTGCCACCGTATTGGCTGTAATGCAAGATTGTAAAGTTAGGAGTTCAGTTAGGAGTTCTGCACAATAAAAGGAACAGGGAACAGAGAACAGAGAATAAGAATTTCAACCTATCAGAAATTTCCACAATATAGTACATTTCTGATAGGTTGAAATTCTTATTCTCTGTTCTCTGTTCCTTGTTTTTTTATTGTATGTAGTCCCTTAGCAATCTAGATTATGTTCCAAAACTTTTTTTTTTAAATTTTCCTCGGAAAGGAAGTTTTGGAACGTAGTCCTAGATTGGTTAATAAAACAAGCATCGTGTCGTTGACTTAAGTTACGTAATTGCATGACCAATCAGAATACTTTACACCAGTCGCCCTTCTTTTAAGCTGAAACATAATGAAAAGCACAAGCAATAGAAACAGAGAATAAAAGATATTTAACCTATCAGAAATCGTCCATTCTATTATTCATGGTTTCTGATAAATTAAAATTTCTTATTCTCTGTTCCTATTGCCTATGCTTTTTATTGTGTTTCCAGCTTAAATCTAGGACTCTGGTGGCCGATTCTGTATTTTCAAACAAGATGAAAATTACAAAGCAAATTTAACTAGATAAAATTTACTAGATGTTGACCAATGAAATTATTAGTATTCTAGTAAATTCGCTCACTTTTGTAATTTTCATCTTGTTTCAAGATACAGAATCGATCTTCTGATTACAGTCAACGCGATACTGCCAACGCTTTGAAGCGTTTTTTAATTGATTAAATTTTTAATTGATTAGAATTTAGTAAAATTCTTTCTTCTAATTGGTTCATCAAATGCTTCAAAGCATTTGTAACGAGATTTTGACCATAGCCTCTATGCACTATGAATGCGCCCATTAGCTGCCATTAGCTCGACTATCTCTGCAAGATTTGTTCTCGATGACCATAGTCCGAGTTCTTGTAAAGTTTGCCCGCGTACCGGTTACGCAGTTTGCGCGTGTAATAACGGAAATTCACATCGTATTATCAAAAGTTTCTTGCATCTTGTGAACTCAAAGACTTCGACTCGCAGAGCACCATTTTGAGAAATTGATCAAGGTATGTACGTGCTCACAACGTGATTAACATTTCGCTGAAAAAATATGCCTGTCGTATCAATGTGATCGGACAAACATCAAATTCTTGCTCATTTTTCTTCTCAACAATTTAAATATCTCTCAAAGTTCATAAGTTGTAGAAGTAATTTATGAGGGAGAAGAAGAGAACACTCTGTTTTTGTTTATAATAACGTTATTTATAACCATATACTATGTTTGGATGTATCAATGTGGTAAATAGGAACTATTAAGTACCTTACTAGTATAACCTTGTTACACTTTCTGCACTTAATATGAAGAGTAGTTGGGAGAGAGAAGGAAAGCAAAATGATTTTGAGAGAGATAATATAATATTAAATGTTAAACGTGTTCTTTGATAATCATATAGTAGAAGGTTTTTTTATGTTTAAAGAAAATGATGAGAAAATGTTCTTACAATAGTGAAGTAAACCGTCGTGAAGAACATTTTTTAAGGTTAAGGGAGCTGTTATATCGACAGAGTAAACGCGCGAATTAACAAGACAATAAACTATTTAAATAAATTTATTATAATTTTATAAATTTTTTTCACAACGAATTTTTTGTCGAATTTTGAAGCTATAAATATTTTCTATTTTGCTAAAATAATAATTTTCTGTATCAAGATTGATGAAACATAGAAAACTAGTAGCATATTGTTACTCAAGTATTTTTTCGATTTTTTAAAAATTTTGATATTTATTATATATACTTCTTATATTTATTTATATAATATCCAATAATATTTTAATTAAAAATTAATGTTTAAGTTTTAATAAATTATTCAATTATTAATAGAAATTAAATAATCATAAAATATTTTTTCGTTACAATGAAATCGAGATTTTTTTACATAGTTGTATCAGTAATAATGGAAAATTACGAGCTAAAAAAAAAATCCTAAAAATAACAAAGATAAAATATAAATAATCATTTTTAATATACAATGTTACATACAATGTTGTCTTGCAGTATTTTTATTGCTGTTCAACAAACAACAAAGATCGCGTAAAAAAATACAATTGAGAATGTCTATTAGAAAAATGTGACATATCCACAAAAGCATTGAGTAATAAGGATTCTTAATTTTTAATGGACGAAATGCAGTTTGCGATCCTTTCATGTAGCATGTATTGTATGTATACTATGCGTAATTATTATATAATATAATAACTATATAATCGCTAGAACAAGCTTGTAGCAGAAACAAGCTCCTTTTAGTAAAAAATAGTTGTATTCAGGTTGAGGTATTATTTAAGGCATGCAGATTAATTTCTCAGAATATTGAAAATCGACAAAATATGTGAATTAACAAATACATAATTCTCGAGGGGGACATTCAGCATTTATATCATTTTTTTCTAAGAGAAATTAATATGTTGCACTTTATTTACCTCGCTCCTGTATACCACTAATAATTTTATTTCGCACTACGGACGTATTTATTGTTCTAATAATAAGGCGTTTAGATTACATTATAGGCAACTATATATTAGAGAATTATACTCTGATATAAACAACTTTTATACTATTGTTTTTGTTGTATAAAAAAGAGGCATGACTGCGCAGAATGGCAAAAAATTGATATTAAATAGGAAGGCTGTATGAAAAAGAGAAATTAATTATGAAAAATATAATTAAAGTTAAAATTTTTTACGTTTTTTTTTTTTCAGAAGTTTGCAATATACAAATTGATTAGCAAATATTTATGCATTACGCTTATATAGCAACATTTATATAAGTATATTAATAAAAACTGAATCAAATTAAAAAATTAATCTAATTTTAGTCTATAACATTCATAATAAGTAGTATCTACTATATTTCTTTGCATTTTTGAGACTAATTCCTGAGTCATTTCCCCGGTAAAAATAAAAACCAAGCAGAAGTCAAATATAAAGAAAGAGTATCAGAAACGTCCACTTCTAGAAAACATAAGAAACAGCGAGAAATGTTTACTTAAAGAAAAAAATCCGCTTTTATCTTCGGCAATTTACTCTTCGTAGAAGTTTCATTACACTTCTGTTAAGCCGAAAACACAATGAAAAGCACAGACAATAGGAACAGAAGATAACAACTTTCAACCTATCAGAAACTATGTATACAAGAATAAACGCTTTCTGATGTTGAAATCTCTCTTATTTCCTATTGCCTGTGCTTTTCATTGTTTCCGGCTTTATTCTTCCTTTACATTCAGTTTATGTTTCGATTTTTATCTTCGCCAGGGTTACTTGTATCGGCAAGAATATCAGTCGAAAAAAATGAGAAAGATCATTTGTCTTCTTATATCATGACATTTTGTTTTTTTATATCATGAGTACATATAGGCTTGTTTGTCTTTTAAGCTTGAGACATAATTAAAAAGGTAATAGAAACAGGTAATAGAAACAGTGAATAACAGATTTTAATTTATCAAAGTTATCAGGAATTGATGTATAAGAATACATAAAATTTTGATTGATTGAATTCTATTATTGCTTGTTTCTATTGTCTTTGCTTTTCAGTTGTGTCTCAGGCTGTATTTTCTTAGCGAGCTTATTTACTTGTAGTAAATAAATCGAAGAATATAAATTTTTCAAATGCATTCACTGATTCTACCAAGCGTTGATTAATCAGGTGCGCTTTAAAATTTTTTATCTTAACAAATTCAAGTTTTTTCAAGAGAAAGCGAATATTTATGCAAATGATGTCAATTATAAAATAGGCACATGATACGATCGCCTTCGAGAGGGTCATTTCTGAGTTCTTTCTCAAGAAATATTGTCTTATAATTCTCCATTGCAGTTTGCAATTCTTTTCAAGGTTTCAGAAGATTTCAATTCCTATATGATTATTCCAAATCTTGGAATTTCATACTCTTGAATTTCATACTCTATATTTTAACAGGAGATAAACACTCGAGATTATTAAGTTGATGCAGTTTATTATATTTGTTGTAAGTAAAATTGAAGACGAAATCGTGCAGTTTTGAAAAGCAAAGCTTTGTCGTGTCTCGTAGAAGATTACAGCACAACTCGATTGTGTAAAATAAATCTCTTGCACCAACTTGATACTCGAGAAAAATATCAAGAAATCACCTGAAAGAAACGCATAACATCGAAATCATAAAACATCAAAACTCTCAGAAATGACCTTAGACCTCGAAGGCGTCCCACTGCTACGCTATCATGGCAGCGATCGGACTGAAACGCATGATTTTACTGAGAAGAATCCAGGCTACCGATGCAAGAGCACAGAGAGTGACTCCACCCCATCCTAGGTCCATACTCCACGCGGTAGTGACTCTCCTGGCCTTGAGAATGCTGCGAAGAACAGGCATACCGATAACGCCATCTTCTATTGATTTGGTCCCACGATCTTGAACCCTCTTGAAGTGAATAATTGTGAGCGTGAACAGCGCGAATGTTGCTAGAATGAAATAGAGTGATTCCCAACTTAATCACTATTGTTTAATCACTATTGTTTATTTTAATGGCTGCGCTATATAATATATATAGCAATTAAGTTCATAGATATATTTTCCTTTATTCCAACATCATATTTGAAATTATGATCTCTGTAGACTAGTTTGTCAAGTTATTAGTAGATAATTTTTACCTGCAAGGAGATACATCACTCCTGTCACCAGTACGGCCGATATCTGATGCCTACATAGTCCAAAAAATCCTATAAGTGCAGCGCATCCTAAGATGATTAGACATACCAGAGAGCACGAGATACTCAGATTTTGCATTCCTGGAGCAGATGATTAAAATGATAAATTCATGATAAATATTCATAGGAAATATAGATATTTTATTGAGGAATAAAATAGTTTATTATAGAATAAAATTTGTTGCGCTTTTTAATTAAATGTTATTTACAATTTACTTACGATTTTGCCAAGCTCCGCGCGCTTCTACGTGCGCCTCGCTTGGTGTTAAATAATTGACGCATTTTTTTTGCGGGAAATCCACCTGATTTAACAGCTGTATCTCTTCCTCTAGAACAACAAGCATGATTCGTTAATAATTTAATCTTTCTTTTCTTTCCATTTAAATAAATAAAATTATATAGAAAAACTATACTATGTTACTTTCGAAATCGTTCAAAATCATCGCCAGAAAACAGAATTTAAATTCTTTAATTTAAATGCTATTGAGAAAGTTTGTTAAAGTTTTTTGGCTCTTTCGTTTCTAAACGTCATCTTTCGATTGAGAGAAATTAAATTGCCAAATCATAAATACCATGTGCATTATCATACTTTTGATATATTCTTTGATTTGAAGATATATATATATATATAGAAAACTTTAACACCTTGGCTGAATATAAATGTCAAAGGTGATGCAGGCAGTACTAGGCAGTGCTTAGCGTGTTCAGATCCTATGAATGTAATTCCGACAAAAATAACTAAATGAAACAATTACGACCAAATTCTTCAAGTACTCTTCAAGGTTGCATCCGTTCGATTAAACGAAAAGTACATGAACATGTGTAGTTGCATTAGGCATCGTAAATACTTTAACGTTTCATTAAATGGGCACTTTCCTATCAATCGTGCTTCCAGATATTGAGTATTTTCCAATTCTACTGTATTTTATTTACCGACTTCTTAATCTATTTGAAGTGAATTTTTTACTTTATACTTTAATGAAGAATAATGTTTTTAAAGAAAAATTGACGAAGACATGATACTTATCGTGTTTCGTGGAAATGCAATAAATATCTTACGCTAAAATTTTGTAGATATTACCTTGTCTATATTGCACGTGACTATATTTAGATACCACCTTGACTCTGGTCGGAGATATCGAACCGTTGAATCGCACAATTTAAGCACAGTATTCTTATGATCGCGTGACCGTGATCTTTGCTTTTGTGGATTGAGCAAAACTATCGTACTTATTAGATTCAAATGTTATTCGAATGCCGATAATGTTTCTATTGGCATAAGCGAGAAAATACGACACGTTGATTGTATCCATATCATAATAAGATCTGGATATTAGAAAGAATGATATGACTTAATGTTGCATCCGTAAATGATTGCAAATAATTTTAATTATCTTTGTAAAGAAAATTTCTTTTAATTTGCATTTCTTTCCATCAATCTTCTCATTATTATCATCGATGTATTTAACAATAACATTATTAGTTTTTTATTAGTATCAATATTAAGCATTTATTAGTTTTAATATCACGATTGAAATTGCCATAACCGTAATGATAAAAACATCCGTAATGATAATTAATACGCCATGGAATAAGCTGAAAACATTAGAATCTGCATTCATAGTCGTGAAAATATAATATATTATATTTAAATACTACAAGCATGTACAAAAGATATATGTGCAATTTTAGATCTAATAAATTTAACATTACAAAAATCACAACAGTTTATACCTGACAATGAAACACACATAATCCAAATGCCGCCGTGCATAGGAACTAAGAAGGTTGAACTTTTGGCGGCACGATGTTTATTTTGATGATTAACGGAAGACTCGAGCTTTGCCACTTGATCGTTCAGATACCACGTGAGATTGACGTTCGCATGAATTAGATCTTCCCTGTCCCAGTTGATTTCTTCCCAGTGATCCGACATTATTGCACTGCATAGGAGCCCCGTTGCTGAGAAATGATAAAGGAAGATATAATATTGAATTATTTATTTTTCTATTAAATCCCGGTCCATAATAAAAAAAGTTTTCTCTCTAAACAGAAGAAGGCAGAAAGGTTGAAAAGTTTCTTGGAAATCAAATCGAAGTTGAACAGTTTAGAGTAATTTTGTTCTCAACTTTTTGAGATTTTTCGCACTAGCTTCTTCAAAAAAAATATATTTATCAATAGAGAGACTTTGTTGATCTTTACACTTCTCACGAGTCGAGACGTCAGTCTCTTCCGGGACGCGGTGCCGGTCTTCTCATCTCTTTACCTGCAACAGTCAGCACGAGAGTGACGAAGAGAAAGACGAGGCGCGAAGCGGGTCCCCGGGGCACGCGGCTCGGTTCCATCTGTTCTTGGATGGCGGTGCCCAGGGCGACGCCTGCAACGCGACGCTCGCGTCCCCCGACTCGTTACTGGCCGACGTACGCCCTTGGAACCTGCTCTTTCTCGCTTTCTCTCCCCGGCATCCTTGCGATGCGGACGCCCTCCACCCTTCTACATTGAAACGCTACGACGAATCGACCCACATGGACAGCCACCCGATTTCTCTCCTTTCCCACCCGCGGATGCTGCGGATGTCCACCGTAACACCCACTCACCCCTTCTGCATCTTCTGAAACAATTGCATGTGCGAATAAAGTTCGCGTCGTGCCAAACATTGGAAATTAAGGACGGTATTCACAGTCGGATTTCATGTTTGATACTGTCTTAAATACAGTCATGAACAAAGCAGAAGAGAGCCATATTAGTATCTTAAAACGTACTTAAGATGGACTTTAAAATAAGAACGGATTATGAATACCATCATAAAATTTCGTTATAAATCATTGTAGATTAAGATCGAAATAATTAAATTTGTAGATAAAATGAATTTTAATTTCAATTCATCACAATTAATGTTTATCTTTTTCGAGAGAAAAGATGCTTATTTGCACCTATATATACACGTTCGTTAATATTCTCTCTCTCTCTCTCTCTCTCTCTCTCTCTCTCATTCATTCAACTTATCTAATCTAGAAATATTTTTGCGTCATCTGATGTGAACCTAATACTGCACATACATCTTATTTGAAGCAGACACAATATTAAGCAATATTGCATCAACTTTGACTTTAAGCAAAACTTAAAATTCTCGTTTTAAAACGAAAGAGAGACAGAGAGAGTTTTAAGCCTTGCTTAAAGTCTAAGTAACGTTGATGCAAGTGATACGAAAATTCGTTAAATTTAGTTTTTGCTTTCTAATGTTGTGAAAAGATCATAGCTCAATAGAGATTTTCTGATTACTTATATTTCCTATTCCAAGCGAAACGTTCTCTACCATCAGTTGACTGATTTTACTTGATTGATTTTACCGATATAGTTTACATTGTTAAGATTGTTTGCTTTTATTGACGTTTTCAAAATATATACAAGTTATATGATACTATATAAATATTCTCTTGTTCTTGTTTTTTAGATGGCCGATGTGTCGGAGGAAGTGCCGATCAAGGATGCCGCGACAGCAATCTCTCAGGGTAAACGTCACCTCCTGGTACGCGATTATCATCTCGCAGTAGCCGTCTTAGCTCGTGCGTGCGAGCTTCTTGCTCAGGAGCATGGAGAGACCGGCGATGAGATGGGTGAACTCTATCTACTTTACGGACGAGCTCTTTTGGGTTTGGCACGTGAAGAAGCGGGAGTGTTAGGCGGTGGTGTACCCGGATCCGAGGAAGTCAGTCAGGATGAGCAAGGTGAAGATGAGGAGGAGGAAAATGAGGAGGGAGCTGTAACCGAAGGCAATCATACGGAAAGTAGCTCTTGCACATCAAACGGCAAAGAGGATAATAAGCAAGAGACAAAGGATGAGGAAAAAAAGGATGAAGAGCCAAAAGATTTAAAAGATATGAAAATTGAAGAATCTGAAGGACTCGAAAAGGATGAAAAGAAGGAAGAGTCTAATAAAATGGTGGACAATAAGATTGAAGAACAAAACAAGCAAAGAGAAGAAATTCCTGGCTGTAGTCGAGATTTTGACTTGCATAATGGCGAAGCTTCTGGTAGTGGAATGAACAGAAAAAAAGAAGACGAGGATGAAGAGGCAGAAGAAGAGGATGTTGAAAAGGAAAATGACGAAGACGAAATCAACAATCTACAGGTGATTTATCTAGATTAAGTGTTATCTAGATTTATCTAATTACGTGTTAGAAGATTCAATTACGTTGTATCGAATACTTTTGCTTGTTGTCGAATTGAGTTATCCAAGTGTAATTCTTAATTAAAACGTAATCTATTGATAAATATTGAATCAGTTGATTCTAATGTCTAATTTCTGTTTCTAGATTGCATGGGAAGTTTTAGAACTAGCGAAATTAGTGCTAGTAAAACGCGGACCTCCGGGCTGGAAGTTTTTAGCTGAGGCTTACCGTCTTCTGGGCGAGGTTGCAATGGAGGGTAGCAACCATGAAAGTGCGCTGATCGATTTTAAGGCCTGTTTGAATCTTCTAGAAAAAATGACTCCACGCGACCATCGTGCGATCGCCGAGATCCATTATCAGCTCGGATTAGCGCACGCGATGGCGAACAATTTTGACATCAGCATTGAACAATTCAACCAAGCATCTGCGCTGTTGGAAGCAAAGATTGTGCATTTGAAGACTTTGCAAGATGATCCACCCCAATCTGATGATCCATTCTACACCGTTGAAGGAGAGATCAAGGAGCTGCAGGAACTTCTTCCAGAGATTCAAGAAAAAATCGCAGACATCAATGATTTGAAGAAAGAAGCTAATGTGCTCAAAGAGATTAAGGAAGAGAGATTGAATGGATGTTCTAGTGATGGTGAAGCGAATGAGGCTTCTGGAAGTGGTAGTAGTAGTAGTAGTAGTAAGTCGAAACCTGCCAGCGATATATCGCATCTGGTAAGGAAAAAGCGCAAAGTGGAGGACGAAGAGGAGACTGCTTCTCTTTGCAAGAAACCGATGCAGGAAAAAGACATAGCATGAAAAGTGCGAGTATCTGTTTTTTTCATGATAATCAGACTAATTTGAACTCTGATAAAACTAAAAATTGTTAATATTTTTCACAATAATGTAGAAAAAGTATTTACTGTTGTATAAAAATTCAGTGTTTTTTTTTTTTTTTTACAGAAATAACAATTTGCTACTCAGTGAATTTATTTCCAATATACGTATCAGTAGAAATAATCTTTAGACTGCCAACAAATGATATACATTCGAAATTCGGTACTTAAAATTGTTTTTTGATATCATAAACACAAGAACTGTTTTACAGTTGCGTATCATCAAGAAAAATATTTTATATTTTTCTTGATAATGGATATTTACTGTACAAACGCAAAGTAACGTTTTCTGATAAAGATGATTTTAGAGTATGTTCCATTTAATCTTTGATGACAACAAGAATGAAATTGATGCTCGCGAGCATTGCGAACGTTAAGTAGTACGTATCCTTAATAATTAACAGAATTTGTGAAAAAATATAAATAATAATGTTTATCTTATTTTAACTATAGACTATAATCCATTTGACGCTACATTTGATGATACCTTGAAGCATTTTTTGGTCAGTTTGTAAAATTCTTTCTTTCGATTAATCAATCAAATATGTCGAAGCATTTGTAGCACTAAATGGTTCGCACTCTGTAGAAAATTTGTCATATCCAAAAAAATAAATTTATTATATTAAATTCTATTATATCGAAATATATTAAATTCTACACAATTCGTCCAAGGTTAGAGCAGTTTGAAACTCTATAAATTAATTTTGGAAAAAACTTGATACGATTTAAAAGTATTTAATATATTAATGATGATTCGTTTGTCGCAATCAAGGCTAAGTTATTAAGGGCCGATTGTTCCACTTTTTGGTAAATTTTATCTATTAGATAAATCTGGCAACCGCGCATTAATAATTGGGTAATCTTGCTACTTACCCAACAGGTAAAATTTATCAAAAGGTGGAACAACTGGGCCTAAGAATGGTGTGTGCGTGTGAACATATTTTTTTATTTGAAGACATTAGAGAAGCTATTATGGAACTATTTGGAGAGATTTTCAAAAATAGATTAAGGGCCGTTCCACCTTTTATTAAATTTTACCTATTGAGTAAATAGCAAGATTACCCAATCACATACGCGGATTACCAGATTTACCTCACAGGTAAAATTTATCAAAAGATGGAATAATCGGCCCTAAGAGTAGTTAATCTACTTTGAGCAATATTCAAAATTAGGAAATCTTTCGCGAACGAAAATTTCAAAGTGTATCAAATTTCTTTAATCTAATAGTCATTTATCTTTGTTATTTATTAGATATTTTTGAAAAAAGTCTATGATAATCTAAAGAGATATATAGACAGAAACTGTCGCATTTTCTCAGCAACCGACATAGTTCCATAATATTCCCAGAGGATATGCTACAATGTATTTATTCTAGTTTAGCTGAATAGCGGTAAACACACAGTACTGTTTTAAACTGTAGATATAAGAATTCAAGTAGAAGTAAGTGATTGTTTGTGTACGAATATCACATAAATAAATGTTAAAGCAATGTCTTTTTTTATTCGCGTGTATCTTTTCAATTTACTTTTTCCCACACCTAATATAATATATATATAT
>NW_017259223.1:707848-708952 GCF_001594045.1 Atta colombica
ATTAAAGCCATTGTACACTGATTTAATTTGTGTAGTAATAGTGAAATGAAGAATTATAAAATATAGATTTTATTTAATAGCATAATAAATACACATATTGAGAATTTTATAGTTTAATCCGTTTTTATATTTATATAAATACATATTTTTTTAATTGTGTATGACAGCTTTAATGTACACTAATGTGCATACAATCAAATTCATTATAAATCTTTGATTAAATAATTTGACAATAATATACGAGATAAGTTGGAGTAGTTCAACCAGTATTTTACTTATGAGAAAATTTTCGACCTACACCTAATTAATCGACTTTTTTACCGATATTCGATAACGTTTATCATCTATATGTTTGGCTTATAGTTTCATCTATTTCTCGAAGAAGTGTTGCTGTACAATCACAAACTTCATTAAAATAGGTTATTTTGTCAATGGAGATATATGATTTTTCTTTCATTATTACAAGTAGATATTTGAATAATTGAAACAAGAAACTGTGTAAATACCACACCGTGTATTCCCAAATATTATAGGCTTTAATATGACTTTATGAAACTAACAGTAAATTGAGATTCAATTTTGTATTGATATCTTTGTACAGAATATTCCAAATAAAAATACAACAGCACGAATATTCTCGAAAAAAATAAATTACAAAAGTATTTGTCATTTGTCCAATCAGTAATTTTTAAAATATGTGAAGGTTAAAAACTGGCTAATTACAAATTACGATTAAACGAGCTGTAATCTAATTGACTAGTATTTAAGCTTCGTCTTGAAAACTGCTTAGAACGGTAAATGGTAAATATATTTATAATGTATTTTTTCTAGAATTTTCTTTCTGTGGTATTTCGATTTGTAAATTTCAGACAATCTCTCTCTAAGTATGCATGAAGCATATGCTGTATCATTTTATCTTTCTTTATTATTTGGTTAATATTTTGGCAATAAGGATAAATGACGCATCATGCACATCATGCATAATTGAAATGCATCTTTATATATATAAATTTTTTATATTTTTAAATATAATCTTTTTTTACAATGTTTGTATATATATATATATATATATATATATACATTGATGATTCGTTCGATCGAATT
>NW_017259223.1:709052-711875 GCF_001594045.1 Atta colombica
CAATGTCCAAAGAAGTCAAAACTTGAAGAGATTCCTACTGTGAACGAGGGAAAAGCACAGATATTGGTAACGAATGAAAAGGTGTTTTATAATCCAGTTCAAGAATTTAATAGAGATCTCAGTATAGCGGTACTAACGATATTTGCCAAGGATTATAATGAAGAAGTGTTGCGGAGAAACAAATTAGAGAAAGACAATAAAATCAATGCACATGCAGAAAATCAGAAGGGAATTACTATATTGGAAGCTTTATCTGCGACTGGTTTGCGTAGCATACGATATGCCAAGGAAGTGGAAGGTGTCTGGCAGATTGTTGCGAATGACATTTCTGCAAAGGCAGTAGATAGCATCAGACAGAATGTTTTACATAACGGAGTTGAAAATTTGGTAATTCCTTATCATGAGGACGCGACGTTGTTGATGTATCAACGCAGAAGAAATCGCTTCGACGCGATCGATTTAGATCCCTATGGTTGTCCCTCAATGTACCTGGATGGTGCGGTGCAGTGTGTGTCTGATGGTGGCATACTTCTGGTTACCGCTACTGATGTGGCTATTCTGGCTGGCAATGTTCCAGAAACTTGTTACTATAAATATGGAGCAATATCCATAAAGTCGAAATCTTGCCATGAGATAGCATTGAGAATATTACTGCAATGCATTGCATCCTATGCAGGACGTTACGGACGGTACATAGTACCATTATTGTCTATAAGTGTTGATTTTTATATAAGAGTATTTGTTAAGATCTTCACGAGTCATGATAAGTGTAAAGAGAACTCCAACAAGATAGGAATGCTCTATCAATGTAATGGATGCGAGAGTATGAATTTTCAACCATTAGTGGTGAAGAAGGCTGCCAAGAATTACAAATTACCAAGTGCACCTGTAATAGATCAATTGTGTAAACATTGTCAACACAGGCAGCACATGGGCGGTCCAATATGGCTAGGTCCTTTACACGATCACGGATTCGTGTCGCGATTATTATGCAACTTGAATAGTATGGAATTGGGTACATCGAAAAGAATGGAGGGTGTCCTGACCGTAATACATGAAGAACTAGACATTCCTTTGTATTATAATCTAGATCGTTTGATGTCTATAGTTAGGTGTCATGTTCCACCAATGTTGATGTTCAGGTCAGCATTATTAAACGCAGGATACAAGGTATCGTACTCGCATGCAAGTAAAATTTCTATCAAAACAGATGCGCCAAATGATATTATATGGGATATTGTGCGTGCTTGGGAGAAAAAACACCCTGTAAAACGGGAGAAATTGGCTGAGGATAGTCCAGCTGCGCGAATACTTAATGCATCGTCCACGATGGATATCTCGCTCACTATGCATCCTCTTGCCAATCCAATTTCTCGGCAAAGGCACTTATCTCGCTTTCAACAGAATCCTACTGCAAATTGGGGACCTGGCGTCCGTTCGAGAACTAGGGTTGATCTTGAAAATAAAGCAAATGATTCGAAAAAAGTAAGAAATCAAAACAAAAACAAAAAAAAATTAGCAATAGAACAGCAGATAGTACAATAATGAACAAAGACTATCCAGTCATTTATGCTTGGTGTATTTTAATGTCTTGAATAGTTATTCTGGATTAATATATATTATGCTAATGCTACAGTGAGTCGGTAATCGATAGTCTTAAGTCTTATTGTCTAGTGAAGTTGACCAATAGCCAGTTTGTATGATTAACGCTGATTGGCCAACTTCACAGATTAAGACTGAGACTTTGACTACAGATTCATTGTAGAATCAGCATTAAAGATAGAAAAATCACAACGAACAGTTTTTATAAAATTATTTATATATTGATGCAATCAGGCAAGTGACAAATAATTTTTTGATAGAGATATGCGAGTCCTTGTATATTTATATGATATTGCATATTGTTATCTAAGTTTGTAAGAAACTTTTGCATTGTTGCAAATGTATCTTATAATAAAATATTTTTTTACAAAATTTGTCATTTTTGTATTTTTTATCATTACTTTTACCATCATATTTATTAAAATTATCTCGATAAGAACATTCGAAAAAGAGAAGATTATAAAAAGGCGTCTTTTATTATTGGCTCATTCGAAGTTGAATTTTCAAACAAAATATAAATATAGCTCTTGTGAGATGTATTAGACATATATGCGCTTAAAATTTTCGATAATACGTAATCTGTTACTTACATAATTTGAGTTATTACGTAACGTAACTTTAACATTTTTCCAAATTGGATTACGTACATTAATATATACACACACACACACGCGCGCACACACACACACACACACGCGCGCACACACACACGCGCGCGCACGCGCGCGCGCACACACACACACACACACGCGCGCACACACACACACACACACACACACACACACACACACACACATACATACATACATACATACATACATACATACATACATACATACATACATACATACATACATACATACATACATACATACATACATACATACATACATACATACATACATACATACATACATATGTATTATCACGCTGGTATAAATACAGTAATACATATGTCAGTGATAACAGGCCGCTATCCATCTATTGCTATAGAACATTATATGTTATTACTTGATAGATAAACATTTAATTTGTCGAAATATGGCAGCGCAGACTACAGTTTAAAACAATGGTGTTAAGATTCCCGTACTCGGGCTTGGTACCTGGCAGGCAGGCGTAAGTATAGCAATAAAATAAAACATTATAGCAGATTCTCTCAAAGAAACTTGATTTATATTAATGTAAATTCCATCATTGTAAATTAATTCTTATATATATATA
>NW_017259223.1:711924-715770 GCF_001594045.1 Atta colombica
TATATATATATATATAAAGTTAAACTGAGATTGAAGTTAATTTTAAGATCACGTACAATAATTTTAATTGTAATTGTAAAGGTAAATGTCTCAGGTAAATCGATCAATCACAATCAAAATTATGATCTCACATTTTAAAACGTTAGATTATAATTTCGATTTGCTTACGGCCTTACGATTACGATTAAAATTTTTGTACGTCCATTTATTGAATCGGATTATAAATTTCATAGAGTGATTTTATATTTCATAATGTGTTAAACTGATTGCAATCATTTCAAAAGAGAAGAATATCACTCTAAGTAAATGTGGACACTCATAAAATAGAAGTAAATATTTTATTCAAATTTTTAGAGTATATGTGCAGGTACATGGTGTTGTTCTTCATGTAATGTTACACAACATTAATTTTCGACTTAATTTTCGGTCTTTGTTACACTTGTATTTTATTCATTTTAACTGATATTTCACTCTTCAAGTTTTTTACCAAATACATTGGTGGAAACGAGCGTTTAGATTCACATCATTCGTTCAGTGTAAGTATCAGACGATATCTTTTAACGTCAGTGATAACGCAAAGTTCATGATCACTATAAATGGAACTGATGTATACGTAAACAACTTGATTATCTAAAGTTTGTGTTGAACCAATTCTCATAATTGATAAATACTACAACATAAAAATTAAGAAATTGTGACGATTTTAATATAGCTTCATCTTTTACGAATTAATATTTTCATTAATCCACGTTCAGATGCTTTCTTCTCATCTGCCAAGATAAAGAAATTTCTAAATGCGTAGTATCGTTTGAAATTTTTAAATTTGATTTTGTTTTAGGATGATCCAAAGATTGTCGAGCAAGCTGTGCATTATGCTATTGATGCTGGATATCGACATTTCGATTGTGCTTACATTTATCAGAATGAAAAAGAAATTGGTAAAGTCTTACGTGAGAAGATCGCGAAAGGGATCGTGAAGAGAGAAGATCTCTTCATTACTACTAAAGTATTTGCGTCTCCTTATCTGAATTCCGATATATTAATAAAATCGATCGTTTTTGTTCAGTTGTGGAACACATTTCATAAACGAGACAATGTGGTGCCGGCTTGCCGAAGATCCGAAGATCGGAAAACTTTGGACTCGGTTACGTGGATCTCTATCTGATACACTGGCCCATATCTTATGCGGTAAATTAATGGACTTTTTACAATAAGTTGTTGGTTGGCAGATGGCAAATATATCTTAGATATCATATTATATATCTAAGATATCATATTACAAGATGTCTTAAAGCAATCTTTAAGATGTCTTATGTTCGCATTTTAGATATTGTCTGGGCAGCATCACGTAATGCTGTCATATTGCCAATAATGCGATAAGATAATATTGATGCAGCTATCTTGCTGTTAAACTGCCAGCAATACATATATACATTGTTGCCTGCATATATGTTGCTAAAATGTCGGTATACTCGAAATCGTTAAAGACAAATCTCCGGCAAATTGCCAGCATTATAAGTAATCACTTTTTTGTGCGATTTTGTTGATGAGATAGCTTTGCTATCTGGGTAATAGATCAGAAATTAGGAACAAGTTGTAAGCAAGTCAGTGCCTCATAAGATAACGATAAGCAGTAATCAATCAGTGATTATGTGATAAATTGTATAAGAATTTCATTTCTTATATAATTTAAAACTTAGATTACATCATGACTGACTATATCACATAGTGTATTGTTATTTTCCTTGAATTACCACTCTCTCAAGTAACATAGCAGCGCTTGCAAAGCATTAAAAAAGCGATTATATGCTTTTTTAGCGCTTTGTTAACGCTTTATAAGCGCTGTGTGCTACTTGAGCAGCTTAGGCTTCTGATTGATTAAAATATTGTGATGTAACGATCTAATACGATTTATTCTGAATGTAAGTTTCCTAAGATTTATGACTTATAATTTTAAGTTATCACTAGTATGATATAATAAGTGCGATAAACGGTTTATTGTAAAAAAAATCCACGTACAACATTTTAAGGCTTGACTTTTTTTTAAAGTGTTACGCGATTGCAATCATTAGATAAAAATCGATGGTACTGTCGTTATTGATACGAACATTTATAACACGAAAAAAGAGAATAAAGATTAATTTTCATTATGCTATTTCTTGCTTTTTAGTACTTTTCCTCTACAGTTTTGCCTGTTTCATTGTTTTTTTTACTATCCTAGGTAAAAGTTGTTGATTTTGAAAGATACTAAAGACATGAAATACGATTGTCAATAAAAATGTAGCGAAAAGAAAAAAAGATAAGAAGTAAAAAGCAAGAAATAGAAAGCAAACATTAGCTGTAGATTAGCTTTAAATATCGCGCAATGCGAAAGTTTCGTTATTACAAAGTTTCGCATTACTATAAAAATTAAAATCGTGAGCATTACATTATTCATGCTTATGCCGCGTTTATTTTAGGAAAATGTCGACGGAATAATACCGGTTGACGAAAACGGCGATCCGATGTTCACGAGGATTTCCTTGATACGTGATGGAGGAGTGCGTGAAATTGGGTTTAACGAGGAGTATTGGCCTCAGCAATTTTAATTCCGAAGATCGACCGCGTGTTATCGATTGCCCAAATAAAACCGGTAATGAATCAGGTAGAGTGCCATCCGAATTTAAATCAGAGAAAATTGAGAAACTTTTGTGCGAATCATGACATAGCTGTCACAGCTTATAGTCCGTTTAGTTCGCCTAATTGGCCTTGGGCTAAACCTGATGATCCGAAAATTGTCCTTGATGCACTTGAAATTGGCGCTAAATATGGCAAAACTCCCGCACAAATTATTCTGAGATACTTGGTAAGATGTGCTATTATTAACTAATATTGTTCTAGATGTATATACTATTATTAATTAATGTTGTACTGGGTGTCTCTTTAATGATATAATCCTTGACCGACTTAGGCCTGATTTCACAATATATAATTAGATTGAAGGTTACCATATATTGTGATTTATTATTATGTGAAAACGGATCTTAGAGACGATCTTTTCGTTACGGAAATATTGAGACATTAATTAATTATTTTTTTTTATTTATAAGCAATTAGAAAAGAAGAAATTAAATTCGCAAAGTTTAGAAAATCAAATGGATAGCAAAATGACATTCTCCAATTATTTTCAAATGAAATGTTATTTAAAGAAAATCTTAATTAAAGAGTAGGAGTAAAAATTAGGAAGTTGCATAAATGATGAATTTTTGATAAGGAAAAATTGACTTTTCAAATTGGTCAGAGAAAACTTGTTAAAGGGATACCCATTGATTTTAAGATATTTTATGGATTGAATAATTTAGCAATAATTTTTTATGAAGGTTGATATTAATACTATACCAATCCCAAAATCCAATTCAAAGAAACATATCGAACAGAATATTAACATCTTTGATTTTAAGTTAACTCCAGAAGAAATTGCCATAATTGACAAATTCGATTGTGACGGACGTATAGTGCAGTTTGAACAGTATATTTAATTATTTTTTTAAAGAATGTCATTGTAGTATATTCCCATACAGCACAGAATTTGCAGCAATATTACTGCAACATGCAATATTACTGCAATGTTGCAACAGTGTTACCGCAACTTTTGTGCAGTAGGAATTTTGAACCTCTAAATAATCTTCTATCTTTTCAGATATAAAACACACAAGGATTATGCTTTTCACTTGGAATTTTAACTGAAAGCTAACTGACATGTCTTCCTCCTTCAGGCGAGATGGCACCATATGTCATCAATTTTGATTGTATAAAATGTATTTAAATGTATAATATATATGGAATCATCATATATTAAGTATATAT
>NW_017259223.1:715870-722346 GCF_001594045.1 Atta colombica
ACGTCATAGCAAGAGAAAAAAGCAATTACCTACAGATAGTTAAATCTACAGATAGTTGAAAACCCATACATAAATGTATGAGTATACCGTAATTAAAAAAGGCTACGTAATTGAAAAATTTGGTGAATAAACGATTTTTAATTTATATGGGGTTTTTCAGAGGTTTTTCAGAAAAGTTTTTAGCGATCTCCAGATACCCATATTTCTTGATTTAAAAAGAAAAAAATTTTTCAGAAGTGTGACGGCCGGCATATATGGTGTCCCCGATACATCAGTTGATCATTGGGCTGCACTTATATGAGAATATTTAGCAAAAGTGCACTTTTTCAGATTAAAAAAAAGCCCGGCCGCCTGGAGGTTAAAAAGTTCCTAGACAATCAATATTATTGCACAATATTTGATCATCTGAAGGCTGTATAGAGTTTCCAGTCTGTTGTTTTAAATTATTTGGATAGAGATATCAATATAAAATACTACACTATATAAAATAATTGTACATTAATAATATTATTGAACATCTAAGAGCCTCTTTAGATTTTTGATGCAATCTAATCACCGAATCTAACAATTGTACAATATTATGTAGAATAAATCCTATGTTGTACACACAATCGAATACTTTCAATCTCGACTTTTTTATTCTCAACTATTCCTTATTCTCGAGTAATTGAGACTTCATAAGATCGAATGGATCCCTTCCATTTTTCCATTACTTCTAGGTTACTTTACATATATGTAAAAAATTATGAACATACACGAATCACGCAAAAATTATTCTGTGTGAACTGTGTATAATATGCGCAAATAGTTATAAAAAAAATAAATAAAAAAATTTTCATAATGAATCGATTATTAATGCACTTCGATATTTATTTTTAAATATCTGTTGAATGAATTAACATACATTTCATAATTGTACTGTAATAATTTTTTATTGTTATATAAACGTAAAATATAATATATCGCGATAGCATATCATAATATCGTAAAGTATTTTTTCAATATTGCAGCATTATCTAATCTAGAGTTATATATATGTCCCGCAACTCGTTGAAGATCTAAGAAAATAAAAGATAATATTATACTATTATTTTTAAAAAATTATTATCCCTTGATGTGCGAGATTATAAACGTGACTCTTCTCTTTTACTTATAATCGATTAAAGGATTGCATTAAAGATGACATCGCAGATTGAATTAGTAATAAAATATCCATCTAACAAATAGGATGAATGAATCAGCAGAAAATCGCTGCGATGTGTGTATATAAAGCACGTGAATAGTCAAGTCAATCATAGTCAAGAGTAGTGAGCGTTAATTTAATATTGTGCTGGTAAGATGCAGGAACTTCTCATGTTGTGTTATGCATGAAACAAATTTTCTGATTTCTAGACAGCTCATATAATACTTAATAATTATCTTCGTAATAATTATCGATTTTAGAAAAAGTAAATGGATTTATTATAGAGATACTTTTAATTTGTAAATTCGTAGAAATTGTATTATATTAGATGTACAATTTTGCTTCCGCCGTTTTTTTTTCCGAAATTCGAGGCTTTATTGTAAAAAACTGGTTATACATTTATGATTCAAAGTATTGTCCATCGCTGGCCACTACTTTCTCCCATCTTTCGGGTAGCGTACGAATCTCGCGTCGAAAAAATGGTCATCTTTTGAGGCTATCCACGAATCGATCCAATTTTTTACTTCTTCATAAGACCGGAAATGCTGGTCAGCCAGGCCATGTGCCATTGATCGAAACAAGTGATAGTCAGAGGGAGCAACGTCTGGAGAATACGGCGGGTGGGGTAGGACTTCCTATTTCAACGTTTCCAAGTATGTCTTGACCATTTTCGCAACATGGGGTCGAGCATTGTCATGCTGCAAAATCATTTTATCGTGTCTCTCGTTGTATTGCGGCCATTTGTCTTTCAATGTTCGGCTCAAACGCATCAATTGCGTTCGATACCGATCGCCTGTGATTGTTTCAGTCAGTTTTTTAACAGTTCATAATACATTACGCCGAGCTGATCCCACCAAAGAGCATGACCTTGGAGCCGTGAATATTCGGTTTGACCGTCGACGTGGAAGTATGGCCGGGAATTCCCCATGATTTTCTGCGCTTGGGATTATCGTAATGAACCCATTTTTTGTCCCCAGTTACAATGCGATGCAGAAATCCCTTCCGTCTTTGCCTTTCAAGCAGCTGTTCACAAGCAAACAAACGCCGTTCAACATCTCTCGGCTTTAATTCGTACGGCACCCAATTTCCTTGCTTCTGAATCATTCCCATGGCTTTGAGGCGTTTTGAAATGGCTTGTTGAATCACTCCCAATGATCGTGCCAATTCTTCTTGAATTTGACACGAGTCTTGCTCAAGTAATGCCTCCAATTTTGCATCTTCGAAAACCTTCTCTCTTCCACCGCTATGCCGGTCTTCAACGTCAAAATCACCATTCTTGAAGCGTTGAAACCACGACACGTTCTTTCACTAATAGCGGTCTCACCATAAGTATTTGAGAGCATTCGATGAGTCTCAGCCGCAGATTTCTTCATATTGAAGCAAAAAATTAAAATCTCCCGCAAATGACGAGAATTTGGCTCGTAAACTGACATTTTCAATCGAGAATAACTTTATGATGCAGACACAAATCGACTAATGTTTCTATGGGGTTATGTTGACAGATGCCCAAGTTTATTGTATGACGTCTATGATCTACTTATTTCGACCACCATTTACCGCTAAAGCCATCTATAGGAAAACGGTGGAAGCAAAGTTGTACACCTAATACATTATATTCTAATAATTAATAATTAAAGAAATTATTAAAATTATATACCTAAATATTATCTAAAAAATGTGATATAATGTATTTCTCAGCTTTAAATTTGAACAAGATTCGCGGCTATCTATTCGATATAATGCTTAAAATATACATATAATATTTCATCGATTTTTTTTGTCAAGTAGTTCATCTCTTTAGGCCATTCTTTTAGGCTATTCTTTTTGGCTGAACTTTTACACTAGTTCATCTTTCTTCTTCTTTCTTCCTGAAGAAAAAAGAAAGAAAGATGAACTGATGCAAAATTCAGCTAAAAAGAATAGGCCTTCTATTTTTCTATTTTTTTCTTTTTGGGCCAATCTCATCAACTTCGATTAATTTAATCGGTCGATTAAGTGTCAACCGTGATTGGTCAATTCTGTTGAACAGCAAATGCAATTGATCAGTTCCAGTGTAACAATCGACCAATTATACCAGTAAACGAGAATAGATTAAAATGGATTGAAATTTTTTTCTTTCCGAATGAGTATTTTAAATAGCGAATACTTTTTTTGAATTTAATTGGATTCAATTGGATTCAATTAGATTCAATTGGATGCAATTGGATTGAAAAACTACATTTCCTACTCAAAATTTTGAATTGAACAGTATTCACAATGCACACACAGAAAAATATTATTTTTAGATTGAAAGGCATAGAGATATGTTCCATGCAATTCTTATAAATAAATAAACATGCATTCAGGATTGAAAAGCATTCATTTTAATATTCGTGAATCAATATTTCTGAAAATTTGAATCCATTTCAATTCATTTCAATCCATCCTCATTTGCTGGGAGGTTAATCGGAGTGAGACCGATCCTTTCTCTCTATTCCTTTCTTTTCTCCCTCCTATTGCATAAAGCTATTACTGTACATCTCTAGAGGTGTGTATGGTGTGTGTGTGTGGTGTGTGTGTGTGTGTGTGTGTGTGTGTGTGTGTGTGTGTGTGGGGCGTGGTCTGATAACTGCGTTCGAAAATACCGCCGATCCAAATATCATTTTATCTTTGTTGTGTATCGAAACAAGGATAAAATGATACTCGGACTATTCGGAGGTATTTAGGTAGGCTTTCTGAACGCAGCCACCAAAGCACAATCGTGATGTCTGTGTTTTTACGTTACATGTGTGCGTACAGTTATTTTAAGTCAACGATTTTACTGGTGAGCCTGGTTACTGATAGATTGCGTGAGGTGACGACATTTGATAGACATTTGATACATGTAGGAGAAAATTAGCTTATTCATTGTTAGTCTTTTATTTTCAGATATAATTCTCGCATCGCAACAGTAGTATTGCATGTGTGCCTATCGATATTGTGAATTGTGTTTAAACAATATACTTGTTTAAAGTGTTTCATAATAGCCAAGGACTCGATTGCGCTGTTGCTTTGACGACCTTGCACACATTTCCTGCTGCTGCACCTATCTATAATCTGCAATCGGTGATAACAATGGCTGGTATTCCGAAAATTACATTTTCGAATGGATACAAAATGCCGGCGTTGGGCCTCGGAACTTATAAGGTACGTACTATTTTATAAGAGATAGAAGTAGACATATTAAATGTGTATAAATTACATCATCATGAGATATTATTTTACACGCATTTTATTTGAATTTCAAACGTATC
The DNA here is from genome assembly GCF_001594045.1 of Atta colombica. NCBI lineage: Eukaryota > Metazoa > Arthropoda > Insecta > Hymenoptera > Formicidae > Atta > Atta colombica. Next base: position 720,326 of record NW_017259223.1, read on the forward strand.
CATATCAAAATGGAAATCGAGCAATTATTCTTATTATTCTTATTCGTATATTATTACAACGATCACTAATCCTATTTATAATACAATTTTTAATATTCTTACTAGGAATTTCATTTTTGACAAATCTATTTCACTCAAGTTGAGAGTTGCAATTCGTTCATTTCCCGCGTATAGTTTTCTTTTTTAGGACGTTCAGGGACGTGCAAGGGAGATTTTCCAAAAGCGTTCGGGATAATTATGATCTTCCCTCTTTCTCTCTCTCTCTCTCTTCGGGATTTTAGAGAATATATATAAATATTTTAAAGAATTTTAAATTTTATCTAAGAAATAAAAGCTATGACTTGAAGCAAGTTGTTGAGTTCTAATAATTAAATTTCAATATTTAACAATTCATTTAAAATACAAAATTACATACATTCTTCAATTAGGTTATCCTCAGTATAAAATAAACAACAATTTAATTGATTAAAACTAAAAATGGTTGCAAAGGTTATAAGTCGGTTAATATACAAAACATCGTTAAATTTCGTAAACATACTAAACATAATAAAGATTTTTAAGATCATTCGAATTAAAAAGTTGGTAAAGAAATTAATTCTCTTTTCCAATAGATGGATTAAAAATATATTGGGTTGTCCGGAAAGTTTGTGCCACAAAAGATTTAAATTTAATAAATGTATACTAAAATTTAAATCTTCTGCGTTTCAATTTTCCTTCAAAATCGGCACGAACTAAAAGATCGCAATATTTATAAATCAGTTAATATAAAAGTATCTAATCGTTGAGGAATCTTCTAAATTTTTTACCTTGACATTTTTTCCGCGTTATTTTGTATTATTTTTGAATTACAGTAATCCTTAAGTTATAATAAAAAATTGATCAATCACAGTTGAATATGAGGAAAATAATCGACTATATAATTTGTCAATTTCTTACATTAAATTAGTATTATTAATGGACAACCAGATGTGAAATAATTATTTGTTTACTGTTTTAATTAATTTTATTAATTTGCTTTCATTTTTATATATGTCTGAGACTTCAAGCGAAATGTCCCAGCCGATGTTTCGCTTATAAGTTTCAGTTTGAAATTTTTGATAAACGGCAATCTTACCCAACATAATTTGTACTTTTTTCTTCTTCATTTTTGGGAAAAAAATAGTCTCAGCTAGGGGATGTGAAAAGAGCTGTTAAGGACGCAATAGATCTAGGATATCGTCATATTGATACAGCTTTCTTTTATGGTAACGAGAAAGAGATTGGGGAAGCTATTCGCGACAAAATCGAAGATAGTAGCGTGACCAGAGAGGACTTATTTATTACCACAAAGGTGAGATCAATATATAAGCATGAACAAAATATGAATATTTATTTTGGCATCTGCTAAATTCCAAATAATTCATTTTTTATAAGAGACACAATAAATATCAAAATTTAAATTAAATATTTCGTTTTGTAAATTTAATTGAATTTGTTTCGTTGCAGTTATGGAACAATTTCCATAAAGAAGAGCGTATCGTTCCGGCTTGCAAACAATCATTGGCCAATCTTGGTTTAGATTATGTGGATCTCTTTTTAGTTCACTGGCCATTTGCTTTCAAGGTAAACATTGACATCAACGAAATGAAATAAGATGAAATAAGAAAAAAGATTTTGTTTTTTTTTTTATTAAGCATATTCGGAGTTACATGATAACGAGTTGATTTCCAGATATATTTATTTTATAATACAATTTTTATTTAATATTCTTACTAGGAATTTTAGTTTTGTTTGGCAAATCTATTTCACTTAAGTTGAGAATTGCAATTCCTTCCTCTCCCGCGCATAGTTCTCTTTTTTAGGACATTCAGGGATGTGCGAGGGAGATTTTCCAAAGGCGTCCGGAATAATTATGAATGCCTCTCTCTCTCTCTCTCTCTCTCTCTCTCTCTCTCTCTCTCTCTCCGGGATTTTAGAGAATTTTAAATTTTATCTAAGAAATAAAAGCTATGAATTAAAGCAGGTTGTTGAGTCCTAATAAT
>NW_017259223.1:722446-725981 GCF_001594045.1 Atta colombica
TAATCTATGTAAAGTGAAGTATACAATATAAATGATATTTGTAATTGTTTTTTATTAATATTAAGAGTGACTAATAATGGTAAATTCTTATTTACGAAAAAACAGTTATAAATATTTAATGAATGTTTCAAAACTCGTAATATTTATTTAGAGATTTATTGCAGGAAGGGGATGATTTATGGCCTTCAGATGCTGCTGGAAATCTATGCGATTCGGATACCGATTATTTAGAAACATGGAGAGGAATGGAAGAGTGTGTTCACCAAGGCTTAACTCGCAGCATCGGAATCAGTAACTTTAATTCCGAGCAAATTACCCGTTTACTCAAATCGGCTAAAATCGCCCCAGTTAATAATCAAGTATGTGATATCATCTAAATCACAAATTTAATTGTATTTGTTTCATAATTATTGCATTTTCTCTGTTAGATTTGCATTTTTGAGTGAATTAATTTATATCTTTTTAATATTATCTTTTTAATAAATATTTTTTTTTATGTATATTTGTAAAACATTTTTAAAAAGTTAAAAAGTTTTATATTAACGTAATTTATATCGTATTAATGCTGCAAGACTTATTAATTAAAAATTATTTAATGTTTGAATATTTTATTATAGATTGAAGTTAATATAAATGTAAATCAGGAAAAATTAATAGATTTTTGCAAGAAACATGACATAACAGTAACTGCTTATTCTCCTCTGGGACAACCCGGAAATGTATCGGGCGTCGACAGTAAGTTAGATAATCCTCTAATATTGCAACTTGCAAAAAAATATAATAAGACGTCGGCGCAAATAGCACTTCGATATGTGGTAAGAAAAAAATTTAAGATTAATAGAGCAGTTTCTTTCATGTAATTAAAACAGATGTATATAGTCATATTTTATTTTTATAGTATCAACACGGAACTGCGCCAATACCTAAGTCTATAACTAAGAGTCGAATTAAAGAAAACATGGAATTTTTTGATTTTACGTTAACATCCGATGAAATGAATGCTATTCGTAAACTCGGTACTGGACAAAGAGTAGCATTTTTCACACCGTAAGTAAACCAACTGACTGTTAGGATATGCAAGAAATTTTACATTTTATCATATCTTCTTCCATATATGAATATTTTAGAACTTTGAGATCTTTAAACATTTTTTAAAATAATTTTATTTCTTTGATAATGCATGTTAAATGAACTGTAAGTATTCAAATTCAGAATAGAATTCTACATATAATTTTACATGTATAAGCAAAAAATTATTGCAAATTATAAATTATTTAAAATGGACAATAGATATTAAATAAATATTCGAATGACATATATTTTTTTTAAATAACTGTTTTGTTTCTATGTTTTAGTGCGAAGAATTTTAAATATTTTCCTTTTAACATTCCGTTTTAAATCAGTAGAAAGAAAAGAAAAAGAGAAGAAGAAAAAAAGGGAGAAAGAGAAAGAGAGAGAGAAAGAAATGAAATTTTATATATATATATATATATATACAATATATATAATTTACATTTACAATATACATGAAAAAATGAAAAACTTCGAAAAATATATATGCATATACAATATTTTAAAATATTTTCTTATTTAAAGCTGTACTTTTTGCCTGAAATATAACTCTAAATATTTTTAAACGCTATAATAGTATTTCTTCCTTCTTTAATAACCCATACAACAAACAAAACAATGATCAAGAAATATATTAATTAAACATTGTACGATTTAGCATAACATTTCTTGATATAACATGAATAATTTATTGAATCTAGAAGACAACAGGAAACGAGTCGTAACGTCGAAAATGATTATATATTAGTATCCCCTTTAAAAGCGCACTCGAAAGCGCATGTTCTCACGACGATATTTGAAGCTCGCTCGACCCTTGGTCTAGCCAATTACAATTATTGGACGATGCAAAAAATTTCAAGGTCTGAACCAAGATCACTCGCACAAATAAATTTTTCGTCCGTTCCGTATGACACGTGATATATTCGAAATATATTCGAAATATAAAACATGTTTTGATCTATACTCAAAAATCTCACGTGCAGCAATTGATAAATCGAGATAGAATTGCTGCAGAACTCCTAACCGAAAAAGTGCCTTGTAATCTTATTTCAATATACCAATCGTCATATTTTGCAAAATTATTACCATTTTTACACAGTATAATCTTTTATATTATGAATCGCATTGCTTATGTAATCGAAAATTTTCCAATTCATTTTATCAACAAGTAAAAGGAAGATATTGGAAGGTATTTTAAAATATTCTAAGAATATTTGACCGTTTTTACAATTATGATGTGTTAAAGACAACCATAATATATAGTCATTATGTAAATGTCAATATCTTTGAAGTTAATATATAGCTTTATCATATATTCATTTACATGTTTTTCTTTTATGAAAATCTTTATCAAGGATTTTGCTATTATATAAATCTAAAAAATAAAGAATTTGGAATAAGTAAAAAAATTATAATCTTTCTCAATAAGAGGGTAAATAAATCAATATCTTTTAAATTTCATTTAATCCTACATGTGTAACATAAAAACTCTCAAAGCGATTTTGAAATAATGGACATTATCTGAGATAATGCACAGAAAATCAAGCAGGTAGAGGAGCTGATAGCCAATTATACATTATGATTATTTCGAAAGATTGGTTTCTAATCTGATTTCTAATCTGTTATTGTGTTAGGACTTTTGAGATAAATTGGAAGAATCGAAATAAACAAACTTCAACTATTACAGAATGCTTCACATATATAATACTAAACTATTTCATATTAAAGTTGTTTTTTTCAAAATTATTTTTACAAAATTGCAGGAAACTCTCGCATCCCGGCCGAAAAACGGCTTGACTGATTGACTTTGTACAAATATTATTAACCTTTTTTTTTGCAGAATTACAATTTTTTTATATTTATCATTTAATCCTTTTTTTTTTTAGAAAAATAGTGCTCGAAAAAAAGTTAAAAATAAAAACTAAAAAATAAAATGATTTTCGTTTTGTAACCATTTTGTTAAATTCCAATATATTTTAATCTAAGGTTGCTTTAATATTTATGTACTGATGTAGAACATTGATAAAAAAAAATAATTAAAATATTTTAATTATAAGATCGCTGGGAATTTCCCAGCAATTTTTATGTTATTGATTTTGACGCGCAAAATTCAAAGGACTAGAAGAGGAAGTGGAAGAAAAAAAGTATATCATTTTATTTTTGAAATCTTTAAAACAAAACTTTCTATTAAAACAAATAAAAAGTTTCATTTTAAGGATATTTTGTATATATATTTAAAAAATTATGAAAAAATTACAAATTATTCTAAATTACATTTAAAAATAATACGACAAATTTGATGACGATTTATTACCTCGTAAGTTATTTTAATAAATAGAAGTATTTTTTTAAATTTATATTGTAATAAAAATATATGGAAATATATTATAAATTAAATGATAAAAATTTCAATGTTTTAATATAGGTATATAAGTATTCAAGATTATTTACGTAGAGTTATATT
>NW_017259223.1:726081-727753 GCF_001594045.1 Atta colombica
GATTTTAATATTTGAATTAAATAACTATTTGGTAATATATATACAATAAAGAGTAATAGAGATGTTGAAAAATAATTCTGAATTTTTTTAGGTTTTTTGAAAGCCTAAACGGTAAAAAAGTTTGAGTTGGACAAAAAAGATCCAAAATGCCTAAAATAAATAAAATAAATAAATAAAAATATGTTATTAAATAAAAATATAATCTTATTCGCACAACTTTCATATGTATATAGATTACATAGTTTATTTGTAGTGTAAATATTAAATATATTAATACTATTGCTAAATTTAATTATCTTTGCAGGAACTATATAATTTATTAATATTCCACTTCCAAATAAATAGTCAATTAATTTTTAGGCCCCTATAAATTGATGAAAAAAACTTCTTACATATCTTTAATCACTTTTTTAAGTAAAAATTTTCAATATTTATTTAAAAAATGCAAGATCTGTGGATATTATTTAATGTATTGTATAATAAAATAAAAATGAAAGCAAGATATAAAACATTAGAATAGTTGTAATTAAAAGCAATTAGTATATTTATTTCGCGACAATTTCGTCGTATAACCACCGATACATCAACTTTACTTAACGACTCTATTAAATGCTAAATTACTATGAATGAAACTTTGTTCTTCCGTAAGGAGTCAAGGGCTCGATTCATTGCTCCAAATATCCTAAACGATTGCTGTAATTTTCCATGGTGCCGGATAGACGAATTCAGTCACCACTACGCAGTCATTTGAATCAATATTAGTACTAGTGACTGTTAATATGTGATGTGAGTGTTAATGCGCATCAGCAACAATATCATTGTTATGCAAAAATCACGAGACACATATTCCCACCAGAATAAACATTTTTTAAAAGACTATTATTTTTTTTAAACAAACAAATGATAGGGCCATAAAAGGGCCATAAAAATAAGAATTATCTTAAGAATAATATTAATAATTGCGTTAAAAATTAATAATTGCGTTAATAATATAATTAAAGGCTGCGTTCAACAGAACGCATTTATTTTGCAACTGTTGGTAGTTTTCTTCGTGCTGATTGGATCATGCTTTTAGATCAAGAGAGGAATGGTCCTCTCTCAGCAGATAATCATAAAATGGTTGCAAAATTTATGCTGTTGTATTCTGCTGAACGCAGCCAAAGTTTGAGTACGTAAATGATGAATATTCAACGAACTGAATATAGATTATGAAAAATTTTCGAGCAACGCGATGCGATGCGTTGGCTATCAAACTTCCGATGCCGGCACACCAACATAGATGCACATCTGTAGTCGTAGCAAAATCGATTTTGCCGTTACGAATCCGGTGACCGGATCCTCTTAGGTGGGGACGTTTATAAAAGGAACTGTTCAAGGCAAAGCCGTGAGCAGTATATTGCGCGTCTCGTCTGGATTCACTGGTAGTTTCTATGTAGCAACATCCATAGATTTTCACATTTTTCTATAACGATTGCTGCTGACATAAAAATAAAATGGTTCTGACTGCACCAAAAGTGAAATTTTATAACGGCTATGATGTGCCGATCTTTGGTTTAGGCACGTGGAAGGTAAGTTCTTCTTTTCGTATTTAGTCAATCCGTTTAATCTCAATAATTTTGTTATCGAATGATATTTCGCAGAAATATATATATATATATATATATATTTTATA
>NW_017259223.1:727853-728576 GCF_001594045.1 Atta colombica
CTCTACATAAATGAGAATTTGTTTCTTATCTGAATGATGCAGCTCTTGCATCAGCAAAAATTATTGAGTTAAATTCTTGTTTTCGTCAAATGAGATAACAGCAGATATAATTAAAATAGATTAGATTAAATTAGAGAGAGAGAAAGAGAAGGTCAGTAATCCAGTCAGCAAGATGTTGGTAATTTTCCTACAAATTGTTAGCAAAATCAATTAAAAATTTGAGCAAATATTCGCATTAAGCTTTTTGTTTAACTGACAAAGTTTGTTGATGTAATATGAGAGCAATCATCAATTTGTTAGTCAATTTGAAAGTTGTTAACAAGCTTTGCATAGTTTTTGTCGACAATTTGTCTTCAAGATTTTATATATCTATGTTATTTGTTTGCTGATTTCAAATATAATATATGCATAAACAGAATTTGCGTCAAAGGTGTTTTTTCATCGACATTTGTTTCGAAAAATTGATTTGAAACAGACTTGACTAATTGGGTAACTTCCACCATGATGTAGCTTATTAATAATTATTGGCTATATTTATACCGTGCACTTATTCCGCCTATGCAATATTATAGATGTTTTTGTTTAACTTACAGGATGCAATAAGGATACCTATTGTGTAGGCCGCGGTCTAAATGCATGGTGTAAACGTAGTCATTGCAAATAACAAGATACATTTTATTCATGTCAAAATTTTTATAAACGAAATATATATATATATATATA
>NW_017259223.1:728613-735377 GCF_001594045.1 Atta colombica
ATATACATATATATATATATTTATATATGCTGACATTAAGATCAATTCCGAGAGATCAGATTTTCTGTAATATAAAAATTATTAAAATATAAGTTGCGTTATATTATTTACTGCGAATACTTAAAACCCATTCTACAATGGGCAGTAGCAGTAGTGGATTAAAGAGTAGGCGTAGAAATCGACCAATTATAGTTGATTATTCTTCTCACATTCGACTATGATTGGTTGATTTCTACACCTACTCCTTAATCCACTACTGCTACTGCCCATTATAGAATGGGCTTTACCCATGAATTAAAAATTTTCAATATTTGTAATAAATAACGAGTACTTGCCCTATAGTCAAGGTTTTGATACATGTTTTTCGTTGTGCAATATCTTGCTTTATTATACAGTCTTATAGTCAAGGTTTTAATACATGTTTTTCGTTGCGCAATATCTTTATCATTTAGCTACTATCATAAATTCCACAAATTAATATCGTAAAAAATTCATATCGTAAATTTGTGAAACCGAAGTGTACAAATCGATAAAATGATTCTTACATAGATTAGATATCGAGTCAATAGGCCTATGCTTTTTGACTGAGCTTTTGCATTAGTTCATCTTTCTTCCTCTTTTTTCCTCCTGGAGAAAAAAGAAAAAAAGATGAATTGATGCAAAATTTGGAACAGGTCTAATATCTATAATCAGTCGGTGATTGTAGCTTATTGTTACACTCTAAATTCTAAGAAGTAAAAACTGAGCGTACATACTATATTAAGGACGGAATAAATTCTTATACAGTATAATTCTTATATTAATCTCAGAATAAATTCTTATTTTAATATTGATAAAACTAAATTTCACATTAAATGACACAATTTTTTATATTTTATTCACAATTGTACAACCCAGAATTCTCCATATGTTCTTCCAACCGCCATATGAGCAGCTCTCATCACTCTGGAAATAAGCTTAGCAGTAAGATTCTTTCTTTCTTTTAGGAAGATGAAATCTCGCTCAATATTATATGTATTTGTTCTGAAAAGGGCTCAATCATGTAGTTGAAACACGTTAAATGCATATTAGTTATTACTGTACGAGATATAACGTTAGATTATGTACAATTGGAAATATATTTTTGTTTTACACAATAAGTTCTGCGGTTGGCTCACACATACCATATATTTCTATACTTTGTTAATTTTTATCATAGAGAGCTCTTTAGAAATCTGATTATTTAATGTTAAAAAAAGTTATTAAAATTTAGAAGACTTTGATATATATTATATAATATGACAACAATATATTTTAAAGTTTCAATTAAATTGCAATGACTTTTTTTAGCAAATCTAATTTAATTGATTAGATTAGACATTGATTCAATATCTAATCTATATAAAAATGATTTTATTGATTTGTAGATTTCGGTTTCATAAGTTGACAATATGAATTCCATAAATTAAAGTGATATTACGCAATGAATGAAATTAATGCTTATAACTTTTATTACTAGTGATTTTTTTCTAATTTGAAAATATAATTAAAATCACATTTTATTGAGTTTTTAGGAAGTTGAAATCTCGCTCAATATGTATTAAAGTATTACTCTTATATTAAAATTCTAAAATTTTCCATTGCCATTACATAGTTGTTAAATCTGACTGGCTGTAAAGTATATGGCTAAAATAACAGAAATGCAATCTTAAGCAATTATATAAGCAGTTATATAGTATAACAAAAATTCTAAGAAATAAAAATTGAGCGTATTTCATTAATGGCAAATTCGATTGGAAGCACTGGTGCATATTAAAGCCGTTGTACACTGATTTAATTTGAATATATAAATGAATATTTCGAAATATTATGAAATATATATTTTACCTAATAGTACAATAAAATTGAGTATTTCACAATTTAATCAATTTCTATTTATTTACAGAGGAAAGCCTATTATGAGATAGTGGCGTTTCTGCTAAACTAATAAACGCTATTCATGATTCCACCATGAATTTATTGCTCTGGGATTGAAAAATATTTAGAAAATCCATTATTAGATTATGCCTGTAATAAAAGATTTTAGAATTTGGATGTCTTCAAGTTTCATTGAAATGAGCATTTAAATCTTGTTTATTATTTAATAAAAATAAATAAATTTATTAATATTATACAAATATAAATGTTTGACAATAAATTCTTCTGTAGTGATAGAGTAAGATCGTACTAGAAAAATATGGGATATGTTGAATTGTTTAATTACGAAAGTTAGATTTGATAAAATTATAAGGCGTGGAAATTGTAATATGAAATACCCAGGGTATTCCTAATATGAAATAATCCATGTTTCTATATCATAGTGAAAATCATTGCTAAAGTATAAATGTTATTATACAATAAAAAAAAGACAACCGGAATGAACGTCGAGTGCCTATATCTGTGATGCTTGATTCTAAGTACCTAAAAACGAGTTTCGGGCATAATCTATCATATACTTATGTTTATATCTTAGAAACATTAAATAAAGTTTTTTAATTGCAATATTGATATATTTTACGTTTTATTATCAATTTCTTGGGGGCATCTCATATTAGGAACACAATTTTTTGACTTTGCGATTTGCTCACTTTTTACATTTCTTTAATTTAAAAAAAAATGGAATTTGAATTAAATTTTGTGTAATGTTATCTTAAAACTTATTAAATTCCCTTCAAAATGACTTATTATTTTTTTAAATTCTGCTTGTAGATTTCTAGCATTTATCCAAAATGAACTCAGTATCTCATAATAGGGGTTTTTCCTCAAAACATCTTTGTATACGACGGCTTTAATATGCATCAGTGCGCACTGAGTGCATCCAATCGAATTCATTATAAAATAGAAAAAAGTATATTCAAAGTAGCAAAAGAAAACGATTTAGTAAATACTTTTGTACATGTAACACGTATTTTATTTTATTTGGTCACACTTTATCTCTTTATCAATTTTTTTATTTTTTTACAATTTTGTCTCAGTACACAAAGTCTTTTCTTTTAAAATTCTTTTTTTAGAGAAAAATTTTTGTAACTTTTACTGATGTTTTATAACTAATGTTTTTTATACTATACTTTGTATTATCCTCACTATTATATTAAGTATATTTATCAGTTTAAGTGCAAATATGTTATGTAATCAATTATTCAATGTTGCTATGTGTTGGTCACACAGCATATTCTAAGTTAACTTTTGAGAAACCTTCATTACATGTTTTTTTTGTCCAAAATTATCAAAATAATATAATTTTTGAAAAATTAAATAATTTATGAAATTTAAGAAATAATTTCCAAAATTATGTTTGTTCTTCAGACATAATATTCTACGTAATATTGTCGTAATATTCTGCACCTTTCTTAAAAAAGTGAGTCGACTTAAAATAGTCAGAAATTTAAATTGAAATTTGATTTCGTTTTAGTCTAAACCAGGAGAAGTAACACAAGCTGTAAAAGATGCGATCGATGTCGGCTACAGACATATCGATGGAGCTCATGTTTATGGTAATGAGAAAGAAGTTGGTGCTGCTATCAAGGCAAAAATAGCTGAGGGTGTTGTGAAGAGAGAAGATCTATTCATCACCAGCAAGCTGTGGAATACCTTTCATAGACCCGAATTAGTTGAACCAGCTATTAAAAAAACGCTAGCTGATCTTGGTCTCGATTACGTAGATTTGTATTTAATTCATTGGCCACATGGATTCAAAGAGGGTGGAGAACTTTTTCCTACAAATACTGACGGTAGTCTCCAGTTGAGCAACGTAGATTACCTCGATACTTGGAGAGCTATGGAAGATGTGCTGGCCAAAGGTCTAGCGAAAAACATCGGCGTCAGTAATTTTAATTCCGAACAGATCACCAGATTGCTTGAGAATGCAACGGTTAAACCTGTTACAAATCAGGTAAATCAAGATTATTAAGAATGATAATAATTGTAAAATACTTTCTGACGATAATTAGTTTATATTAAATTCAAATTATGTTAATAGAAATTATTTTTCAAAATAGGATATTATTTTGAAAAATCAAAAATTTTACGACATAAAGAAATCCTGTTCTTTTATAACTCTCAGTACGTTTTGATTTATACATGTTACACAGAGATTATATATACAAAGAAAAATAAAAAAAAATAGGTATTTCCATTGACATCTCTAGATATTTTTCTTTCTATTTTTGTATTATTTTTCAGGTTGAATGCCATCCATACTTGACGCAAAATAAGCTATCAAACTTCTGCAAAGAAAGAGACATTCTTATTACAGCTTATAGTCCACTCGGATCACCAGATAGACCATGGGCCAAGCCTGATGATCCAAAATTGTTAGATGACAAGAAATTAATTGACCTCGGGAAAAAATATAACAAGACACCTGCACAAATACTTATTCGTTATCAGGTATATTACAATGTTAATGTTTCAAGTATACTGTACAATAAATTATTAAGCTCATCTAATAAAAAGTATCGGATATAATTTAGTACTTTTAAGTTATAGTTAAAAGTTTACAATATATTTATGATTATTATTATAAAACTTTAATAATTATTTGCAGGTAGATCGTGGCCATATAGTAATTCCTAAGTCAGTTAACAAGTCACGAATTGCTCAGAACATGGACGTATTTGACTTTAAACTTTCACCTGAAGATATTGTTTATATTGACACCTTTGATTGTAACGGAAGAATTTGTTCAGTAGATGGGTAAGGATTTATTACTAGTTTATCGTTGTTATTTAAAGACATTTTATATATTAATATATAGAGGATATAATAAATATAGAATATAATAAATAAAACTTTTATCAAGTTTTGCGATATATTAACATTTCTTTTTATTTTTTATTTTCAGGTCGAAAGCCAGCCCTTATTATCCATTTAATATTCCATTCTAAGAAATCAAAATGAACAAATGACATGTTTGTGTCTGTCTTCTATTAAACTTTTCGCATTTTAATTTTTGCAAACATATTTTTAAACATTTTGTTTTTTTGAACATTATTAATTTGTGCGTACATAAAGATTTTTCTTTTACGATATTTTCTTATAATATTACTTTTATAAATGTTACAGCAAAATACATTCTATAATTATTGTTACTATTTTATCACAAATATTAACTTTTTATACAGAATTCAATTATATCAAAACTTGTGATGAAATAAAAAACGTTTATACTGCATAAAATAACAGTGCAGCGAGTTATTATTACTAATTGACAAACCACTAATTTATTAACTACAGGAATTAATCTTCTAAAAACTTCTTGTTGCTGTCATCAATTTTTAATCCCGAATGAAGTATCCTTGAAAATGCTGATTAATAAATCTTGTCCAATAGTCTAATAATATTACAATTACACAATTGCATTATTTTTATCAGTGTTTTTCTTCGTGTTCAATCCTATTTGTACATATTAATTTGCATGTAAGTGACAAGAGTCTCATACTTATTATTGAGATCACATAGTAATGAGAATTGCTCTAATTGTATGAATGGTTGCGATACACCTGAAAATTCATTTACAAGCTCTATAGGCTTTCACGCAAGAATATCTAATGACATATATCACCATACCATTTCAAAAATCTACAGTATACGTAATGTAAACTATAAATTTTCAGTATTGGCTGTGCATATTGGAACACGCCTATAAAATATAAAGACATAATTAATTATGAAGTCATATTTTATTTATATTCATTGTATGTTACATTTAACTCCTACTTGTTTTTTTATATTATATGTCTTATATCTTATTATTGTGTACATTGTGCATTATATTTAATCCTTACTTCTAATTGTTTTATATCTATAAATTATAGGCATAATTCCTTATTATAGGCATAAATTATAGATATTGATTACATTTACACTTTATGTCCATTTCATTAATGTGGATTAACTAATCTCGATTCAACTTACTCTTCGTCTTTTTCTAATCTTTAGAAAAAACAGAGATAAGTTGAACTGAGATTAAAATTAATCTACATTGGTAGAAATGGACATTAATCAGGTTTAATAATATTCGTAGTTAGAAACTAATCAGTCATTCCCGTTTTCAGAGGAATATAATTATGAGATTGGTCAGTTTCATAATTACAGATATTATGAAACCCGATTAAGTGTACCGTGTAAACGTGATCATTAATTCCTATTCTTCCATTATATCCAGGTTCTTACTTTATTGGGTTATACACAATATATACAAGATCATCTTAATACTCAAAGCTACTTTCTAGCAGAAGCACAAATCGACATAGTGACAAAAGTCATTCTTGTCTTTATTTCTGATTTTTGAACAAGAATAACTCTTGTGTCAATTTGTGTCTCTTAATGAAAATATTTTAAATACTGCTGCAACATTGCTGAAGTAATATTGCAAAAAGAAATTTTCGTTTCTATCTAATGTTTCTGCAATATATAATATTGAAATGTTGCAGCAATGTTGCTACAAGTTTCTGTGCTGTACGGGAATTGTGCTCTTCGAGCACAAGTAGGATTTTTGTAGAGATTTTTCGTTTCTCTTTGCTATTTTTCTTGTTCTTTCATATTGAATTTTGCTTTATTTTCATTTCTGTTTGCGTAGATGGCCGTGCGAATCTTGAGTTATATATTCGTTGTAAAAATTTTAAGCATCATTTAATAACGATATTTTAATTTAGCGAATAGAGCTATTGTATTAATTATGTCTCAAAACTGGGTTAAACATGTATCCATATAAATATATATATATATATATATATATATATAAA
>NW_017259223.1:735402-736172 GCF_001594045.1 Atta colombica
TATATATAAAAGGAGTCTTCAACAATTAATTGAGTTTAATTTAGCTGATTATTAGTATAAATATATACAATATGAGTCAAAAGTCTGGATACACTAAATATCTCAAAATAAACGCCGATGCATTTTAGAAAAAAATGTTTCTTACAAAAGTTGTAAGGCTTAAAAAGACATTTAACGATAGTAATTATTTGCCCCTTTTTCATTACATATTCTTGTAGTTTATCTCGAAAGCTTTCTAGAACACTGTAATTAAATTCATTTTCATTAAGTACTTTGCGAGTATAAGGAGTAAAAATGAATTTTCAGTGCAAAAATGAAAATAAGAGAAATAATTTCCAATGATCTTGATCTTAACAAATGTTATTCAGGATATGATCCTGAACAATATTCAAAAGGTTTTAACTGTTGATCGGACATCTTGGACATTAGTGCTAATGTCAATGGTACTGTAACTTTCAAGTTTTATAACTCGCAAAGTATTTAATGAAAATGAACTTAATTATAGTATTTTGGAAAGCTTTCGAGATAAGCTACAAGAATATGTAATAAAAAAGGGGGAAAGATTCCATTAAAAAAATTTATATTGACAACACCATGCTAAGTTAAATAACTACTAGCGTTGAATGCGTCTTTTTAAGCCTTATAACTTTTGTAAGAAACATTTTTTTCTAAAATGCATCGTTTATGAAATATTTGGGTGTATCCAAACTTTTGGCCCACCCTATATATGTAGTTCACCTTGTGTATATATATGTATATATATATATATA
>NW_017259223.1:736272-737394 GCF_001594045.1 Atta colombica
TATATGTGTATGTACAATTTGTAGTTGTTTGTGAAAATCGTGAATATATATAAATATATACAAATATTATTTTGTACATTTGCGAAGTATGAGAACTTATTTTTTTATCTAAATGCAGCTTTTATTGCAGAATTTATTAAATTTTCTAATTTTTAAAACTAGAAAAAGATGAAACATAAGTTAAACTTACGAAATTAAAGCTAATCTACATTGATAAAATTAGACATAAGGGATTAAAGTTAATGTATGTTAACAGAAAATTAACAGTAGAAGAAGATAATTTTAGTAGAGATAGAAATGAACATATTAAAGATTAACGTAATTTTTATCTTCTGATTTCTAAAAACTGTAATTAGAAAAAGATAAAATATAGGATTTATATATCTAACAGGATTTCTTTGTTTCCTTTTTTTTAAATGATTCTTACAAATAATTATACACACAATATATGCACTCTTCTGGAGCAATAAAATTATTTTATACGCGAGTTCTTTTGTACGCCTTTCTCTGTGCGTACATGTACAGTGTGTCTATAAGATTTATATTAAATTAAATTAAATTCTTGTCCTCATAAAATAATATATAAGATGCACACATTAGATATTTCATCAAACTGTCTTCTATATTTATGTCTTATCGCATAGCATGTTCTAAGTTGAAAATATTTTGAGTTCAAAACAATAGTGTATTATAAATTTTAAATTTTCCAGCATTATTTATTAGAACAGATTTAAGGTCATGTAAATGTATAGTACAAAAGTAAAAATATTCGCAATGTTTTGCATTACAAATGTATACATAATTATTTCAGATAGTGTCAGATTGTTTGCAATTTCGTGATAAGAACGTAAATATGTAGGTACTATCATGTACTTACAAAAGAAAAATAGAACTGTGAGACTTTAAACAAGATAAAAAATTATATGTATATTTAAAAAATATATTTAAATAAAAAAGATACGTCAAAGCATGCTGTTTAGTTGCACGAATTTCATGTCTTGTGGTTGGTTATTTTCAAATGTTCATCGTTTGAAAACTATTGATGTCTTAAGATTTTGCTATTAATATTTTCGGTTTACTTTTTCATATATACGTGCTGGTCCTTGCGCTAACTCTAGTACA
>NW_017259223.1:737494-744435 GCF_001594045.1 Atta colombica
TTTTATTTTTTATCTTTACAATTTTTCTTTAATACACAAAAACTTTCCTTGTGGAATTCTTCTTTTCACGCGATGTTTGTAGATATTAATATGAGTGAATCAAATATAAATGAGAAATTTTTTTTATTATTTATGGACGAGAATAAAAATATAAAAAAAAACAAATTATTTATCTATATAGTATCCTGCTACATTAATATATTTTTGCCAGCGGATAGGCAGTTTGGCGATCCTATTTTCATAAAAAGTAGTAGGTTGTGTCTGCAGTTAAGAGGATCCTAAAGTTTCTTGTTTTACCGATGTTTTACCGAAATCATGTAATTTTTGTACAAATATTTTTTTTCTCTTTCATTGATTCGAAAATTCTTTTCCAGGATTAAAATATATGCATTAATACGAGTCTAAGAAGTGTAGTCTATGCCTCGAACGATCAAAAATTTCAAAATAGATATATTTTTTGCCATTTCTTAGTAAAACATGGTGTCTCAGCTGTAAAGTCGTGACAACATTTGCTTGAAATAAATGCTTTGCTACCCGAATGTATGAAATAGTGATTTCCAGACACGTAGTTATACGAACAAGTTACATCGAGTTCTTAGAATTAGACTTAGACGCTTTATTGAGACGAATTTGTTATACGAAAATTATGACACGAATGTGTGACTGCGTGTATCATAGTTGCGTAAGATATTGTGATATTAATAAAAATATGTGATGTGCAGCGCATGGCGCGACCTCTAATGACTTCGTCGGAGTTCGAATTTTGCTTTAGAATCCTCTTAATTGCGCAAGAATTCCTCTCTACTGGCATCGTCCATAAATCATATTGTCCTCTTAATTCTTCTTTCAGTGTTTCAAACAAATGATAATCGTATGGAAAGATTTATCTCAATGCGATTATCATTTGTTTGAACTGCTAAAAGAATTAAGAGGACGATTCTACAATAGTATAGATGAATTTGTGCGCAATTAACTGCAGACATAACTTATTATTTTTAATGAAAATAGGATCGCTAAACTGCTGGCAAAAATATATTAATATATTAAGGAACTACATAGAAAAATAATTTGTATTTATTTATTTGTATTTATTTGTATTTATTTATATTTTTATTCTCGTCTAATAAATAATAAAAAGAGAATTCTCGTTTATATTTGATCTATCTTCGTATAATGTAAATTCACTTTACCTATTTATATCTTTAATTGTATTATCGGTAGATATTATAATCCTTACATTCTACGACATTTTTATTACTTTATATTATTATTCTGCTATATAACTTTATATTATTATTCTGCTATGTAACTTTATAGTCTTTATGTTATAATAATAATTAGGGATATATATCTGTGATAATAAAAGTTTTCAGAAATTTATATTTATAAATGTCATTTCAATATAAAGTTTTTTTTTTCGGCCGGATATATTGCCAGAACTCAAATATCCGGCAATATTTCCCGGATATCTGATTGTGTTATATGTTATATGTTAGAAATTATTTTTTTTAGAGCTGATTGTTTTATCTTCGGATAAATCATGGATTATATTTTCATCAAGATAAATTATGTAGTAATTAGGTAATTTATCTATAAACAAAAGAGTAAAAGAGAATAT
Organism: Atta colombica; assembly: GCF_001594045.1. NCBI lineage: Eukaryota > Metazoa > Arthropoda > Insecta > Hymenoptera > Formicidae > Atta > Atta colombica. The sequence goes on from NW_017259223.1 coordinate 739,113, forward strand.
AAGAGATTTTAGAGAGTAAGACAGTGAACTCTGAAATTTCTTAAAAGGTGGAACACAATTATAATGATATTATTTTGGAAAATAGAAAATTTGACACTACTATAAAGAAATCCTATTCTTTTATGTTTATCAACACTTGGATTTATACATGTTACATAAAAATCTTTTTATGTACAGAAAAATACAATAGTTATTTCTTTTGGCATCTCTTGACACTTTTGACCAATTTTGTATTATACATATTAGATCGAATGCCATTCATAATGCAAAAGAAACTCTCAAATTTTTGCAAGGAATTCTTATTATAATATATAGTCCACTTGGATCAGGAGAAAGATCTTAGGCTAAGATGAATCAAAATATTGGAAGATGAGCAATTAGTTAAGCGGGCAAAAGTATTAGATACCTGCAAGCAAAACTTATTCGTTATCAAGTTATTAAAATACTAATATCTTGAACGTATGCCTAATACTTTCCGATGAATTAGATGTGTTTAATATAATTGTAAATTATTAAATTTTATTTAAAAATCCGTAAATATTTATAACAATTGATAACTTGATATATTGGTAATATACATTAAAATATTGTATAATGATTATTTGTAGATGGATCGTGGTCATAGTGATTGCTAAATTAATTACTAAAAATAAGTCACATATCGCTCCATATAGAATATAGAAGTATTCGATTTTAAACTTTACCCGAAAATATTACTTATTATATTGGCAGCTTTGATTGCAATGGAAGATTTTGTTCAACAGAATGGTAAGAACTCATTATTACTTTACTGTTATCATATTTATAAAAATACAACATATTTTATATCAAACATATTTAAGATATATGGAATAATAATTGTATTATATTAACGATTTTTTATTTTTAGGTTAAACGCCAATCTCTATATATTATCTGTTTAATATTCCATTTTTATTAAATAAGCAAATCAGATTGTATTATATCTACGTTTCTATTAAACTTTCTGCATTAGAACAATTTTCAAGTTACTATTACTTTAATATATAAATATATAAATAACATATATAAATAATTATTTTTTTGTAATACAAATATGAGGCATTTTTTTACAAATCGAACGGATTTCGTCAAAAGTATAGAGGGTTACACTTTTTATTTGTTTAAAATTTTTTTCACGTATTTCTTATATGAAATAAGCCAATACGGCTCATGCTTATTTTGGCAATTTTTTTTGGTCAATATTTTCGAAAATGCGAAAGGTTAAATTTTTGAATACTTGTTAATTAAATACACTTTTTAAAATCACGATAATTTTACCTTTATTCTTCCTATAAATCTTCCAGATGGGCTTATTTTAAAGATAAAAGAATCTTCATTTATTTATGCATTATTATTATAATTGCTGTTTAATAATGATTATTAAGCAATTAAAATATTTGAAGTCATTTTACTATTTAATAAGGTAATCAAAATAAAAATGCCATTGTATTCTTCGTTAAATTTTCTATAAAAATTATCTTTTTTTTAATGGTCATTTGATATTATCTGTGTAGAAGAAATTAATTTCCGCGATGCGGTGGCAGACGGTGGACAGAGAGCTGGTGGCAATGAGTAGAAGGTAAGCGAAGGTAGATTCGCTGCGTCGTACTGAACCCGTCAGTAAATGTGTTAGAGATTAAAAGAAATTAAAATAGATAATAATTAACTATTACTTGTTATAATTTGATAAAATGATAATCATAATAGAATTGTTAATAATACGATTGATTATGATATATGATTTCAATGATATATAATAATAACAATAATAATAATAATGTGAACAATATGAAATAGAAAAAAAAGTCATAATACAAACACAGATTAATGAAAATAAAAAAAAAATATGTTGATGTTACTTTAAAGAAATGAATAACTAAATTCAAAATCAGCGAATAATGTAAATATATTTATTAACCATATATATGTAAATATTATGAAATAGTAAATATAATGTAATACATAATAAAGTAATGACATATTTCTCTTATTTTAAGTTTATTAATCTTATATTATGACCGCAAACATTTATTTTCTTCATTTTTATATTATTTATATTGTTATCATCATTATTATTATATATTATTACTGAAATATAATCAATTATCATATTATCATATTATTAATAATTTTATGATTGTTATTTTATCGAATTGTAATATATGGACTAAGGCGTCCGCCCTCCGCGCGCCGTTTGTCCGCCGTCATGCTGCAGAAATTAATTTTGGTAATTATGCAATATAAAAACATTCTGAAGGTCACTCATGATATATGACAACATATGTCAAGATCAAGGTGATCTGGGCGGCTTCTCCTATATATATACATTACCTTAATTTCTTTCATGCAGGTAATATCAAATGACCATTCTAAAAAAATTTGATTTGAGAAAATTTAACGAGGAATAAGACGGTATTTTAAAAAATTTTTATTTTGGCCTTGAGCAGTAAAATGACTTTAAATATTTTAATTGTTTATAATAATGTAACAATCATAATAATAATGTATCATACGTAAATAAAAATAATTCTTTTATCTTGAAAATGAGACCAATTTAGACTTTGTAGGATGAATAGAAGTGGAGTTATCGCGACTTTAAGAAGTGCATCATCAAGTTTTCAAAACTTTAAATCTTTCGTATTTCAAAAATATTGAGATAAAAAAAATTGTCAAAATACGGTTTATTTTATAAGAAATAAGTAAAAAAATTGTGAAGCGAATAAAAAAATGTTACCTTGTATTAGATGTTCGATTTGTAAAAGAATATATATCTGTAATAATAATAGTTTTATAAATATTAAGAATAAAAACATTGTTGTTTTTCAAATATCAATTTGCTTGTACGAAATTTAATTAAATCAAAATATACACTTGTATATACATACATATTATAAGATAAAGGAATTTTTGTACTATTTAGTCTAGAACATTGAAATTGGTTAATTTGACTGATTTCGTAAATGTTCGAACATTAATTATATTGCTATAATAAATCATCTTCGCAACAGGAGCAGCACTCGCTGAACTCCTCATCGCTGTTGCTGTCTAGTTCTGATTCCAAATGCATCATTTCCGAAGATATTGATTGATAGGCCTCATCTAAAGATCTAACATTGCAATTACATAATTCATGCTTGCGTTTTTCTTCGCAATCGTATCTGCAAATATTAATTTGCTTGCATGCAGAAGAAGTCGTACACTCATCGCATGTTTTACTGGGATCACACGGCACTGAAGATTGTGTTAATTGTTTGGATGCTTGAAGTACATCTGAAAATTTGTGATTATTTATGACTGAATATTAATTTAATTATGCAAAACAGATTTACTTTATGTAAAAAAAAAATAAATTTTTTTGTTACATTAAATATTTCTAATAAAATTTGAAAGAAAATAGGTCGATACATCAGTCTATAACATGTCTGTTTTCAAAGCAATGCTAAATAAAGACTCGCTAAATAAAGGAGATTTTGTTAAACCTGGAGATTTAGATTTGAATACAGCTGAAGAAACTCGTCGGCAAGATTTGCAACAAATACAATCACGCGATTTATTCGCGGTTGTACGTGATACGCGATGGTCCAATGGAACACAGCATGAAAGCGATGGACATAATTTTTCGCAGGTTTGAACTGATGCCTTTTCGTAAGCAGTTAACGTTATCGACGTTGCACATGAGCAGCAAGTCTTCTAAAAAGTAGGAAATATATATAGAACAGGAAGTATATAATATAAATATTGTCTATTCCTAATACTCACTCGTTTCCTATTTTCAAATTGACATTGACATTTTTTCTTCGTCATATATTTATTACGTGTGTAATCTTCTAATAAACCGAATAACTTTTTATCAGTTTCCTTCAATTCTATTTTTTCACTGTCACGCTGACATTTCTTGCAGCACAGCAACTTGCTCATTTGTCGCCTGTACATGAATTCTTTACTTTCAAGCTCCCTGATGTAATTTTTTAATTTCAATTCTTCTTCAGCGAATTGACGAATTTTTTTCAGACATATCAGATCTTCGGAATGAATGGAATGTAGGCTAGGTGTTTTGCGTTTCTGTATCTTATTGCGCAATTCTGCCAATTTTTCTTCCATTTCTTTATTAGCCAGCTCTAAGGATTCCAGTTCCATGTCAGTTTCCTCCAGTTTCACATCCGCATCTATGATCTTATCCTGCATTAATGGAAACTAGATTGTGAATTCCTATCGCATGAATTATTACTGTAATACTGCTTTACTTTTCGATTTTTAAGGGAGAAATCGCTCACAAAAAATTTTTTTAATTAAAAAAAATTCACATTCTTAAAATATACACATTGAAAAATATTTTTGCAAAGTTTTAAAAAGATACTTAAAAAGGATAAAAAAATGATAAATGATAGCTTGAAATATTATTGCGAATGTTACAAAGACCGGTTTCACTTTTTCATATCTAGTACTTGGAACTGATTGACTTGGACTTTTTTTGTTTGAGCAAATGTTTTTTAAACAGTCTACATATACATAGTGTATCTTAAGTATGTTAAAAGATTTTAAGGAGTGATTATTCACACAAATTCAAAACTGAAACTTCATATTGATGATTTTAGAAACGGTTCAAATTTAAAGGAGTCAAAGTTACAAGGAGTCAAACTTGGAAAAAAATTTCATTTTTTCCAGAAATTTAAAAAAATCATTTGAGTTATTTTGATAACTAATAATATGTTTAAATAGGCATGAAAATTTATCTTTTGGAACTATATTATCTTTTTATTCAATCAAGAGTGGACCTAAAGAGTAATCAATTACAATAAACTGAAAAACGCAAAATTAAACACTAAACCAAATGTTGAAAGTGTAACTGATAATTAAATAAAACGACTTTGTTCATTTGCAATCTACGAATTCTAATTTATTTTTTTCTCGAAAATGGCTTATTCTATTAAAATGTTAAACAGAATTTTTTTCTGCTAATAGTTGACGAGATATTTTACATTTTACATCTGGCACATATTGACATAAAATGTTAAATAATTCGTAAACTATTAACTTTTTGATAATCGTACTTTAATATTTTTATGAACAGAATAATGAGATAAATTAGTTAATGTAAAGAAAAACACATAGTTGCTTTAAAAAATTATGTATGCAAAATGGATAATTTTTTAATTAAGCAATTATTATTTAATTCTTCAGAGCATAATACGAAAAAACAAATGAATACTAATTATTTATAATAAGAAAGAAATAAATATGAATTAATTAATTAATATAAATATATATAAAAAGATAAAATAAATAAATAAATAAAATAAAT
>NW_017259223.1:744535-758353 GCF_001594045.1 Atta colombica
TGTCAAAAAAAATTTCAAATTTATCTACTATTTTTAGCTATCAAAGTGCTCTAACTCCTTAAGTAGATTTATTTTCATCAATCCAAATTCATAATATAAATATTGTAATTATTTAAATCGGTTGCTTTTGAATTTTCCAGAAAATTAACACTTCATGTAAGTATCAGTCGGTATCAGATTGTCACAACAATCACATTATATAAATTATACATCTTAATTTTTAATTTTTTGACTAATAATTTTATATATTTATACAATTTTAATTTTGAACTTGGTAACTAATAGTTTTAATAATTTTACATATATTTATTGACCTCATAATCATATACAAACAACTTTACACGTCTTATCTACATCATAGTTGGAAGAATGTAACTATAACGGTGAGTACTTTAATATAGTAATTGCTTTTGAAAGCAATATGAAGCAATGAATGTGAAATTGTTTATAGATCTGTACCCGTAAAAGATAACTTATAGATAATCGTGAAAATTTTCTACCAACTAGTCGTTCAACCGAGCAACCGAGTTGTTCATTACGAGCAATTTCGTTTTCATCCTACATCTATAGTGTTACATCGGATTCCCATAAGATATGGATTACATATATTTGTAAGAATATTTCAATGCGTCTTTTATACTGTTTAATGGCTTAATATAAAGTGACTATTCAAGATACACCTGACTTTTTCACTGCGTTTTTATTCTGCGAATTTATAACATCTGATGTCATATAATACAATGTAACGTTAAGTTTTTTAATTAAATTTATATTTCATATCAATTTATTAGAACGTTAAAGCTTTAACGTTTATTACACATATTTATATTCGAATTTGACTCTAATTTGCCTTTCTATATTCTTGATATTTTTGATAATTATTGTATTATTTAAAAAAAAAGAATATTTAACCTAGATATTTTGATATAGAATTTTTGTCTTAAAATGATTTCAAGAATTTGGCATTAGCAGGTGGTACGTCGAATCTGAAACACCCTGTATATATAGAATCACTTATTTTAACTTAGTCATCTGTGTTGTAAATATGTACATAGTACGAATTGTAAATTATACCAAAGATTGCATCATTGCATCGATACAAACACATAAAAAACTGATTGCATGTCGGATAAGATGCGACTACATCATAAAATTTATTAATATCGCGACAATCTCGTAAAATGCACCAGAAAAAGAATTAAAATTAACATTCATCAAGTTCGCATTAGATCTTCCGTTAGTACATTAGTGCAATTTTTAATGTATGATATTTAATTGTTAAATGTCGGGTGATAATAGTGTGTTTTTATAATGTTTTTTTCTATCCTTTTTCTCGTAAACGTAAATCTCTTAATAAATGTGAAAAGTCTATTTTTATGAAATAGCATAAAACTGTTTTTTATAAAATAAATGAAGTGTACATATGATTGTATAAAAAAACAACTTAACATATGAAACAAGTTTATACCTGTTCCATTTTGAGATATGAGAGATGTTGTAGTTTTTATGATTCTGAACAATGTCTTCTGTCATATCCACAGAAAATTAACAAGTCAAAAGATATGGAGCTCTGAAGTCACAGAATCTGAATGTTTGCTATATCTCTAACCCAGATAGCCAAGCGAGATTAGCGTATGGAACAAATTGATGTACTGCATGTTTTCAACTTGTCGACAATTTGCTGTCATTGGAATCTAATGTGAATTGCGTTAGCATCAGGAGGGCAAATAGATTTCATGAGTTTACGAAATTGTAAGAATATACATCGAGAAATAATAAACTCGTCACGTTGACAGCAAACTAATGCACGCATGATGACAACTTACCAGCAATTTGCTGAATTCTAAAGAAGACTTTACGTGACATCAGAACAACAGACAGTTTATGAAAACTTGGCTTTAGTTTGCTGAAATGGAATAAGTGACAGCAAAATGGCAACCTTATTTGGCTATCTGGGAAGATAACTAACAATGCTCTCTTTTATATGTAATAGGTCAGCGTACATATATATTCTTGAATAAAGCATTCATATATACAAGGTGTCTCACAACTACTGAATTATATTTTAAGGACGTATTTTTGAAATAATTTTATAAAGTTAATGGTCAATAAGAATCTGATAGTTAAAAATCTTGAGATATATTTATGTATAAATATAAATAAATTAAAAGTATTACACTAAAAAAGAAATCAAAAAAATGTCTAAATCTTATTTAATTTTTTGAGAAATAAATTCTGTGTAAATAGATTCTGAAAGATTTTGTCTTACCTTTAAATAAAGAAAGCTTTGACACATTTTGCAAGAAGATTTAATTTTTAATTTTTAATATTTTTTATCTATTATGGTATATTGTTCAACCTTTGATATGATTTTGTTGACTATTTTTCTATATTCTTTCCAATATTTAATTTTATTTTTTAGTAATTTGTTAATAACTTTTTAATCTTATATAACTACTCTTATTATTTTAATGGCTGAAGATGACTAACATAAGTAAAGTCAAAACGTTCCATTTATTATAAAAAAATTCTTAAATCTTTTATAATATAGATTAAATGTCTTAATAAATATTTATATTATCTTATTTTTTAAGTTTATGTTTGACCTATCTTCCTATTCATATTTACATATTCAAGCAAGAAAATAATATTATAATATTTTTAGGAGTTTAAGTATTTTTGTAGTCTATGCTCCAGTCTTCCATGAAGCATAACAACTGATAATGTATTACGAACACAAATTATCATTCTTTCGTTAAAAAAAAGCACACTGGCAAGATTTACCCGGATTCTTATCGTCGAATGTCAATCGTGTCGTACATGCAACTGTGTCGTTTCCTGGTGGAGGCTGTGGACCACACTTTTCAATTCGGCGACGAGTTTGTCGGCAGGATCTGACTGTGGTGCGAATATATTCATGATTTCTCGTACTTTGTTGTATGACCCATCATAACAATCTTGCTCTGCTTTCCACATGTTATATGCCATCATAGCCGGGATGGAGCGTTCTATCGTAATGACTTTGTTCTTCAGCTGCAGCTGACGGTTAATCAGATCGCATTGACGTTCCTCGATCTCGGATGTTATGTTCGCCAACGGCGACTCAACAGCTTTCATAAAAAAAATTTATTTATATCTCTTTTATTAAAAAAAAAGTTTATTAATTATGCAGTATAGGGGTCTACCTGTAATAATCTTGACCTTGACGTGTGTTGTCAAGGTTGTGACCTTCGACAAATTTTAGCCGTTCATTGTTTCTTAAAAAGTTATTAACAAAAAAATTCATCAATAAATCTAATTTTTGGACACAACTGCGCTTCAATGAAACAAATTCCCTGCTTTAAAAGAGCAAAATATTTTCTTATACTTATATAATTTTTTTTTATATAATTTTGCCTAGATTTCGACAATAATTCCTTCTCCATCAATTTGATTTTGGTTGTTTGTTAACCATTGATTCATGAGCTGAGAAGGCAGATTGATGTAATTGAATATTTATTATAAAATTTTCTGTTTCAAAAATATAAATATTTTATTTCAAAAACACAAATTTTCTGCTTTATAAACAATTCAGATTGTTTCCCATTTATGTAGTTTTACCAAATTATTAAATTACATGAATTATTCTCTCTGCAAAAGTTAGTCCAATCAACTGCTGTGTGATAATATATTCAGTTCTTTTTCTAGGAATGTCTGCTTTACAAAAATTCTTTGCTTTAAAACTAAATTTTTTTAATGAACTTTTTTTTGTTAATAACCTTAACGAGTAATGGCTAAAATTTGTTCAAAATCATTCGAAGTCATGGCCTTAACAACATATGTCAAAGTCAAGATTATTAGAGGGTAGTCCTTTATATTACATAATTACTAAAATTTTACTGGAATATTTTTAATTAAATTGAAATCAAACTAAAGTATATTTTTAATTTTGAATGGGACTATTTATTTATGTTTGGCAATAAAGTAGACAATAAATTAATGTTAATTGAAGGTTACTTACTGGTTTTGGTCGACATTCTGATGATTCTATGATTACAGTTGAAATATATGAAGATGAAATTAGTCGCACGGACGTCGACGATCCGAGGACTGTATTTTTTACTTGAGACTTTTGAATTAGATTGCAAAAGAATGGAAATAGTTAGTTGCTTTTGCCGGAGAACGGCATTGATAAGAGTTTTGGAGGTAGGTAGATGAAATTTGTATGCATAGCTTTTGCCGACAATATCAGTATGGTACTGGTAATCGAAAGTAAATATTTTATTATCTAATAAGTGATATTTCATTTGTGCATTTTTGTCGTACGACAAATTTTTCGAGCTTGTTTATTGGCTATGAGATAGAGAGAACCGAGAACCTCTCTATTCTAATATTATATTTGTCAACAACACATTTCAAGCCTATTATATTAATTGACTATAAGAAAGAGAAATTATCGGATCTCTGTTCTATAATCAATTAATGAACTTAAAATCTTTGTCATATGTAAAGCCCATTTACTATAGTCGTAAGCCCATTCTACAATAATCATAAGCGTAATTATAAGTGGTTGTAGTTGTAAGAATTAACCAATCAAGTCAAATGTAAGGAGAATATTTGACAGTGATTGGTCAATTCTTACAACTACAATCACTTATAGCTTTATGTGCTTTATGCCTATTGTAGAACAGGCATTATACGGTCTTAAGGCTATTCTACATTGATAGATCGTATCATAGACATCGCAAGTCACAAGCTTGTTGCTTCAGCCAATCCGATGCTTCAATTTTAAAGTCGCATGATGCTTATGACGCTACGATTCGACCAATGTAGAATGGTCTTTATGCTTTTATTGGAAAAGCAATAAATTGGCTCTCGCGATAATTTCCATCGCGCGGCAAATGTTGACGCGTTTTATGTCTGCAGAATATAACGTCTGCAGAATAAATATATAAATAATATAAATATCATGATATAATAGGTATTTTCTGTCACGAATTAAATATTGATCGACCTTTGTATATATACATTGAAATGAATATACAAAACAAAACACAATTCTGACATTCGTACTCTCAGTCTCTCAACAAATTTCCCGGTATTTTCATTAACTAACTTCACTTCTCTCAGTTAATAAATATTATGGCAATTTTTATTAACGATGTGCAGAATGATATAAATGTTTACTGATTATTTAGTAATTGTGAAAGCCGAGGACAAAGATTATCGAGATATCTGAAATCTGGAGCAGGCCACGTACGGCCAAACGAGCCACAATGTTATCACTCGGCTCATTCAGAAGTATAAATTTATTGGATTATTTCTAAATAAAATCGTAATGTTTAGAGCTGTATAATTCTATATAAACATATAGTTATTATTTATATGAAATAGTAGATATAAATATATCTACGATTTTTTATAAATCTTATTACTAGCAAGAAGTTATCTGTGCAGTAAAGACAAGCACAAAGTTAAGTACTCTATTCATTCTCAAAAGTTTTATGAGAATAAGTTACGATTCTTCTTATTGAGCTACATATCAAATGATTTAGGAATTTTCATTGTAACTAATTTCTTGTAACAAGCAGATGCGCAACTGACTCATGTTTTGTATAATTGTATCATTGCAAGTGATATTGCAAATGAAACATTAAAAAAAAATGTCTGTTATTCTTGAATAATTACATGGGACATTTTATATTATTCCTAAAACATTAAAAGATAGAAAGATTTGTCTTTAAAGAATTAACATTCTCACAGTAAACTGGAGGAGCCGACAACGCGGCGAGATGACGACGACTTCTCTCTGGTAACTGTAACAAGCGTTTCCCTCCAGAGCACAGGCAGCACTTTCACTGGATCAGTCTACACAAATTGGGAAGAGAAATTCGCCTGTCATTCATTACAGGGCCGAGGTTGCGTTTTCAGCTATCGAAAGAGAAGGACTCACTTTGGCGATGGAGTCTTCAGCGCACCAGCTGGCGTCTGTCCGCGTCATGTTACTTCGTCAGTCATTCGTCGTAATACAGGTTGAATGTTAAACGCAATTGTTACGACTTTTATTTTGAATAAATAGAGATTTCCATAATTCAATCTGCAAATAGCATGTTTGAAATGGGAATATACATGTTACTTGTACAGTATCTATGTTTTGTCTCTTCTTACTTTCGACGAGATAAAATATGTGAATACGTAGTGAATATGTAAATTGATGTTTTTCTCGAAATGAATAAATAAAAAATAGAAACTTTCTATTATAGGTGATTCTCGGCTTGTGTTTGTTTGGCCGCAAAAAACTAGCCGGAGTCGACTCTCGAATGTCCTTGTGCCCCTTCTACGTGGTATCCTAGTTGGACTATTATTCATAGACACTCTTCATCTATGGCCTGGAGAATTCTTACCTACATGTCTACCGCCAACCATGCCAATTACTTTACCGCCGGTTAAATGTAACGTCATTGAGCCGCGTTGGTATGATAATAACTGAATTTTTGCATCACCTAATGTTCACATCATATTTGCATAAATATATATTTGCGATACCGCGAATATGATTTTATTAAAACACTATACAATTTTCGATAAAAAAAAATTATTTTGTTTGAAGGCTTTTTGATCTTTTTAATTACATTTGGAATTCGTTTTAATTACAAGAAAAGATTTGCATTTGGGAAAACAGTTTCGCACAGTTTCAAGTTGAATGAAGACAATAGTTTCTATGATCTAAATTTAAAAAGTTGTATATACATACTTGGACCTCATAATTAAAGTTTATTTATACTATAAAAGGTAATAATTCAGTAACGTTTGTTTTTTAGTAATGCTGACGGTACCATATAGAATTGTAATTATGATTGAATATGTGAGTTAAACGATAAAAAATTCAACTTCAAATAAAATATTATTGACAACGAGAGTTTTAATTTTTGAACAAATTGTAAAATTTATTCGTATCTGCTTTTTCACATTTCTGTATCACTTGCGATGATTTGCATTTTTTATTATAGCAAAAGAAATATTTTTCATATTTGTCGTGTCATAATAAAGTTGCAATTTATAAAATAAACTACATACACATATATGTGCGATTGTAATATTGAAACATGTGATTTTAACACTTATTTCTACACTTATTTTAATAAAATGGCGAATTTGTCAAGAGAGACACTAAAATTAATTTACTTTCGAATAAAAAGTACGCAAAAATAGTTGCACGATGGCAGAATAACTTCTCTTAAAATAGGCACGAACGTTTGTCTATAAAGTCTGACCCAGGTCTTATATCTCGGAAACAGTTAGATTACGGTTATTATAGATATGGAAAAATGTTTCATATGAAAACATGAATTTTATAGGATATTAAGGGAAATGATAAAAATATGAACTTGACCTCTTCAAGATCAACATGACTGATGTTTTCATACATGGAAAAATCCCCTATTTTTTATTGCATATTCTTGTAGTTCACTCAAAAAACTTTTCAAAATATTATAAAAAAAAAGTTAATTTTCACTAAGAACTTTTCAAATTGTGAGGATTGAGAGTATAGTACCACCATTAGTATTACCTAGAGACTCTCTAATCAGAATTGCGACATGAGACGATTTGAGCCAATTTTTGTATGCAGGGTAGCAGTTTTAACAAAATTGATAATCCTGATCCTGATGAACATTTTTTTCAGAATTTTTCATATACTTTTTCAGGATTTCTATATAATTTTTCAGAATTTCTACATATTTTATAACTTTCTCACATTTTTTATACAAATTGGAACATTTCTCAGAAAATCAACATCTTTTTTCTCAGAATTTTTTATATTACATAATATTTTATATATTAATTATGAAATATCGAAGATTTCTAAGCTTTTTAAATATAATCTCTGATGAAATGTTATTTAAATCTAAAAATCTAAAATCTTAAAATTATTTTTTAAAAATTATAGGATGAGAAATTCCAGAATATTTCAGAATTCACTCTTATATGAAAAATTTTAAGAGAAGATGTAAACTTTTCGAATCATCATCATTCTTTTGTTTCGTCCACTGCTGATAGGCAGTCCTATGGACTGCCTCCTCTAATGTTTGTTCATCTTTTTCTATCCTGCCAATCCAATTTGTTGCTATTTTTTTCAGATCGTCGGTCGATCGAGTTAGTTGTCTTTCTACACTTCACTTGTCCATTCTCGGCCTCTATTCCAAGAGCCTTTTCGTCCATTTTTCATTCTGGCTGTGCCCATTTTTGTTTTGTTACATGCTCTATAATATCTCTAATCATAGTTCTTTGTCTCAAATCTTCATTTCTCACTCTCCCTCATAGTTACCCCTAACATTGAGCGTTCCATTCTACGTTGTGTGTTTTTAATTTAGTTGCCAATGACTTAATTAATGTCAGAGTTTCTGCTCCGTATGTTAGCACTGGCAGGATGCACCAATCAAATATTTTTCTTTTCAAACATACCGGTAGTTTGCTTTTAAACGTTTTTCTAAGCTTTTCATATGCTCCAGCTCAAAGATATTCTTCTCTGCAGTTCATATGTTTGATTGTCTTTGTTGATTTTGATTTCATGATCAAGATGTATATATATTTTTCAATTATTTCTATTTCTTGTTGTTTTAATAGTGATATTTTGACTAAGAACTAGGTTCGTCATCATTTTTGTTTTGCCAGTATTCATGTTCAAGCTAACTTTTTCTGTTGCTGTTTGAAGCTCCATAGTCATTTTTCTTGCTTTTCTCAAATCATCGGCTATAATAACAATATCGTCAGCGAAGCGGAGGTTGTATGCTTAAATATTCTCCATCGATTTTTATTCCTTTATTATGTCATTCTAATGTCATTCTAATAAATGCGTATTCCAGAACGGTGTTGAATAATTTGGTGACATTGGATCCTGTCTAATTCCTCGTCCAATTTTTGTGTTTACTATTGATGTGTAATTTTACTGTTGTTGTTGCTTGTTGATAAATGGATAATTTTTATATATCGATAGTCGATTCGATATTCCTTTAGTGCTTTTAGTATTTTATTGTGTTTTATTGTATCGAAAGCTTTTTGAAAATCTACAAATAACAACACCAATGGTTTATTATACTCCACTGATTTTTCTATTAATACCTTCAGATTCTGTCGTTGGTTCTAAAATTTAAATAGAATCCAGCTTGCTCTCTTGGCTGGTATAAATCTAACTTGTTCTTCATTCTTGTTGTTCTAATTCTAGTAAAAAGTAGTTTGTAAAGATGATTCAATAGGCCGATAATTCTTTAGATTCATTTTATCGCCTTTTTTATGGAGTAGGATCATCACCACATTATTCCACCTATAAGGAATGGTGGCATCCTGGAGACATAGATTAAAAAGTGCTTCTATTTTTTTCATTATTATTTCTCCTTCAATTTTAATAGCCTCTATGACGATTTCATCGTCGCTTGGTAATCTATTATTTTTCATTTTTCTAAGAGTGTGCTGGATTTCTCCCCTAGTTATTTTGAGCATGTCTTCGGATTCTTGGTTCAATACTTCTTTTTCTGCTGTTATGAATAATAGTATTGAATTTTTATTTCTGCACCTTCTGTACAGTTTTTCATAGAATTTCTCCACTATTTCAATTAATTTGTGTTCTATTTCATTGTTTCTGTTCTGGAGCTTCACTATTTCAATTTTGCCCTTAGCCAGATTTCTTTTAATACTTTGAGACTTCTGTTCTCTTCTATAGTTTTGTCTGGTTTTTTCTAATTTATATTGTCGAAGATCCTCCCTGAATGCTTTGGTTGTTCTTTTATTTATCTCTTTGAGTTCTATTTTATTTGCTTCTTTGTTACTCTTCAGAAGTTTCTTTTTTCTATAAGCTTTCGTGTGTTCTGACTTATTTTCTTTCCTGGGCAGTATTTCTTTTGAGCTTCTTGTAGATGTGGTTTCCACTATTGTATTATTTAGTGTATTTATGCTATATAAAATCTCCTCTTTTTAGTTTGTTCTCTAACTGTACTAATATAGTTTTGGAACTTTTCCATATTTTGTAGGTTATTCCGTAATCTTTTATTTGTTTTTCATTTTATATCTCTTATTCTAATAATATATTTAATGTAGTTTTTATCATAGTCACTGCTGGTAGTAAACTGATTTAATACTGTAACATCTTGAAATATTTCTTTTTTGTCAGATATAAAATGATCTATTTAATTTTTAGTTCTTTCGTTTGGGCTTTCCCATCTGTATTTTTTCTTGAAGAAAAAACTATTCATTTGGTATTGTCCATTTTCCAATAGAAATCCTAATAGTTGTTTGCCTCTTTCGTTTCTATCTTCTGTCCCAAAGTTTCTAATGCTGTTTTCATTGAGTTTGTTTTTAAACCAATTTTTGCATTGAAATCTCCGCATGTAATTGTGAAAAATGGCTAGAATCTTCTTCCATTACATTTAGTCATCGTAAAAAAAAAAAATCTCCGTTTCTTCTCCGTTTGTATGATCCATAGTTGGGATCATACGCTTGAATAATTTTTAAATTATATCTGCTATTTAATTTTAAAATCAGGTATGCAACTCTAGTAGAAACTTGTTTTATAGCTGATGTATCATCTGAAAACTTCTTATGAATAAAGAAACTTATTCCTCCTACTGATTCGTTTTCTTTCCCTATAGATAAAATTTGTGGTCCGAGATCTTAATGTTATCAAATTTTCTCTGCGTTTTCTCACCTCGCTAACTCCCATTTAATCTTTGGCAGTTACATTTCTAACTCCTCGAATCTTTCCTCTGAGACCAGTGATCTGATATTATATGTTGCAATACCAGATCACTGATCTTAAATCTTTCTTTACACAACTTTCATATGAAATATTTTTCCATATTATAATTGTTTCCAAGATATAAAGCGTGGATCAAACTTTATAGATATCCTGTATAATCGGCACATTATACATAAATATACAGCATTGAAAAATTAATTATTACTATTCGTAATATACACATATGAATTATATTTTGAAAAGAATAAAGCAAGAGAAGACAGAGTGTTTATATAATGTTACCGGAACCGCTTTAGTAAAAAATAATTATAATTAAGCGTGATGGAGGTGATTAAGGTGAAGATAATCGCAAAAATGAAGTATGTATATGTGCTTACATAAGGCGATAAAAATAGAAATTACATCTTTACATTGCCTAGGAGAATTTTCATTATGTTTCTTTATAATATCTTAAGCATACGTGTCGCATTGTCAAATGCAAATGCCTCTCTTTTATCTCGTTACGATCAGATATAAATCGATCAGATATAAGTCGGTGGTTCACAACACTTTATATTCCTAAACGTTAGAGATATTGACGAATGTTTATGAAGTGAGTTTATCACATGAATACTTATCACTGTTAACTTACAATAAAAAAGAGCAAATATCAGTTTCTACGACATCCATAGCCTCATTCAGTAATTAAATCTTGAATTGAAAAGAAGCTTTTATAATTATTATAATTTCTTGTTACAGAATATAGGTGTACTATTTTCTTTATTGCATTTAATAAAATTATTTATTAAAATTGTTATTTAATAAAATTGATCTAAATTTAAATTACAAAACATAAATTACATAATAAATGTCAAAGTTACGATATTTAAATCAAATGTCAAAAGTGTTAATAAGAAATTGCGGTGTTGTAGAAATATTTATGTAAAGGTAAGTACCGAAAGCTCATATTTTTAAGTATTATATTATGTCAAATTAAAATTAAAATTAATATTATGCCATTATTTCTTATATTATTCAGTCCTTCAAAAATAATTTTTAGGAGAATGAAACTTTGTCAAAAAATAATTATAAATTGATAATTTAAAAATATTTCAAAACTTAAAGTCTTTATTTTTTAAATCGATGTTTTAGATAATGATCTAACTGATCTTTTATGAAGCTATAAATATAAGTGAAGTACGTTATATCTCAAATTTTTTACGAATTTTACAAAATTCTATGACATGAATTAAAGTCGCATCAAAACAGTTTACAATGTTAAGAAAAAATGAATTTATATTATTGCATACTTGTGAGTTTGTGAGTCTTATATGATTTTTTTTCACTAAGTTGACTGTTTATAAAAGATAAATGGAGTAGCGCTCATTATATTAGGTGTGGGAAAAAGTTCGTGGCGTTTTTTTAATGCCATCTAATGGGAAAAACGCCACGAACTTTTTCTCATACCTAATATTTTTAAAAATAAGATTAAAGAAGTTTTTTTTACAGTGCATCTGTCATGTTTATACATTGTTATATGTTTAATATATAAAGATTATGCGTTTCGCAGTTTCCTTCGTATCTAGAGCTATTCTTGGAGTGCCATTAGGGCGAGAAGTAGCCTGATACTCCTATCAGGTATCAGGCTACTTCTCGCTCTAAAATGGACTGCAAGGTTCACGAAACATTGGCACTCCAAGAATAGCTCTGGACACGGAGAAAATCCGCGAAACGCATAATTTTTATATAGAAAGCACCTGTGGAAGCCTCAAAAATATTATCAGACACATTTAATACTTAACAAATATATAAATTAAAGATAAAGACTTCTTTGAAAGTGAATTTTAAAATAAATAATTTTAAAATTAAATTTTACTTTTGTATATGATTTTTAATTTATGTCATGAAACTTTTGTAAACGAATTCTGAGATTTGATCAATTTCCATTTATATCCGCTTCATAAAAAATCAGTCTAAAATATCGATCTGAAAAGAAACTTTAAGTTTTAAAATGTTTTTTGGATCGTCTTATTTATAATAATTTTGATAAAGCACATTATCTTGAATAATTACCTACACTCTAAAAAATATTGGTGTAGATTTAACACATCTCTGTGTATCATTTAAAAGCTATTTAAAGCTATAGATGAGTGTGTAGACTTAAAACCCATGTTAAATCCATATTATATTGGCAAATTTAACACAGTGAGAATTATGTAAACATCGCATGGTATTAAGTTCACAACGCTATTTTTTAGAATTTTGGAGTGTGATTTTAGAAGATAGAATAGATGATTTTCACGCAATACGCAATAAAATTTATTACATAAAAGATATAAATAATGAACAATTTGAATAGTTATTATAATGTATGTATTACATAATTGATTTTCTTAATTATATAAATTAATAATTAAATTGTATTAAATTAATTATATACGCATTTTAACTTTAATTAATATAAATTAAATTAAATAAGTTAAAAGTATATAAGTTTAGTATATACCACATTATATTTAGTATATATCACACTTAAACGCGCGAATTTTAGGTGATATGATTCATTAACTTTAAATATTAACTTTAAATATTATTTTTTTAACATAGAATATAATATTCCTTGAGATATATATTTTCTTGAGATATATATATATACGCATCATCATTTCAGAGATAGATATGTCTAATTAGACATACCTATCTTTGAGAAACATTTTTAATCAATATATAATGAAAGTCTTGTCAATATAACTTTTCTCGATATGATATGTAATTTCATTATTTTAATAAATCTAATGATGTATAAACTTAATAAACTATTTAATTGAAATGTTCACAGTTAATGAGAATGGATTTCATATTTTTGGTACTATGCATTCTTTGCATTGTTGGGATTTTTTCAATTCTGTCGAACTACCATCAATATAATATTCGACAAAAGTTCGGAAATATTCCCGAAATCAAAGGATATCCTTTCATTGGTGTTGCATTTGATTTTATGAAGTTATCAGAGTATGGTATAAAAAAACTTTACACATAAGATTTTGTCATTATTCTTTTACATAAAATGCCATATATATATATATATATATATATATATATATATATAT
>NW_017259223.1:758453-763494 GCF_001594045.1 Atta colombica
ATAAAACGGTTTTCATCGTTTATAGAAGAGTTTAAAGAAGGAATATTCATGTATCAGCTCGGAACCAAACCTTTTATTAACATATTTAAGCCAAAATATTTGGAGGTAAATAAAGTCCATTTACTAACAGAAAATAACATCCGTTATATTTTTTACAATAATTAATGTATTATAGAAGCAGTGATTATGATAAAAGTATTTTTTATACTATAATAAAATAAGACATTTTCGAGCATCATAAAACGGTGCTCATAATTCATTTTTAAGAGATTTTAATTCAATAGTAAATATAAAAAAAGAAGAAAGAAGAAAGATTATTCAAGATTTTTTTATAATCGTTACTATTATGATGTATAGTAATTAATCTTTAGCACACATAATGATTTTCCGATTTTTTAAAATACAGTGATTCATTCATGTTAATTCGTTCAAGTTAATTTTCATCATTTTTACAATCATACAAAAATTGAATCTTGCATATTTTTGCATTTTGATATTTTTGAAAAAGTATAAAATTGTTTATTAAAAAAAAAGAGAAATCTTGACTTTTAACATCTACAGGTAAAAATCTTTTTGTTGTAGAATTTTAGAATTGTTTAGAATTTTATTTGAATTTTATTTTATAAGATGGTTGTATCGCAAAATGACTTTTCTTAAGATGTTTGAAACTTTTGCTAATTAAAGATAATGATATTTTCTATATATTTTAAGGGAGGAGGAGGGGAGATAACCCAGGCATGTTCGAAAAATAATTATTTAGTCAAATTCTCCTGCTCTTGTATTCTGTAACTTGTTATGCAATTATTATATGTTTATAACGATACATGACGAGTTATAGAATTCCTGCAGGCCCCCTATTTTGTATCTTGTAAATTTGTTTAAAGAAATTAAATTTTTTTTAAAAAGCATTCATTTTTAACAGATCGGATTTATTGTTACAATTACAGCAGAATGGAGATTTATTATTATAGCAAAATAATTTACAGATTTAATAAAATTGCTTTTGATAAATTAATTGATTTAATACCTTTTGTTCATAACTAATAAAATTGATTGTAGCATAAATATATAAGTACATTATATCAGTAAAAAATACGTTGCATCTAATTTCTGAATATTATTATGTTTCTTTCAAATTTTTACAGCTTATTTTTCCTAGCACTGTAAATATCACAAAAGGAGACTCTTATGATCTGCTGAAACCTTGGTTGGGCAATGGACTTTTAACATCTACAGGTAAAACAAAATCATATATTACTTTTATATTATTTTCTCTTTATATTACTTTATCTTATCTTCATATTACATATCTTTTTATCGTATGTTTAGAGTTTTACTTAAGGTGGCTGTATCGCAAAATGAGTTTTTTAAGATCTGTTTGAACTTTTACCACTTTTACTACTTTTAATTAAAGATAATGATATTCTTTGTATATACATTTTAAGGATAGAGGGGAGGGGTAATCAAGCATGTTTGAAAGATAATTGCATTTGAAGTTAGTACTTTTAACATATGCTATAGATAAGGAGCTCCCTGTGCTAGACAAAGAGCGACAGTATATTTCAATTATAACGCAAAAACGGTATTTAGAAATTCGTTCAAAAATTAAGGGACTATAGATAAATATTATACGAATCTCTGAAACCGAAGAAAATGGGAGGTAACTAGACAAATATTAATATAAAACCTTAGAAAGGTTTATTACTTACACTCACTTCGCTAATCAACTCATTCTCAAATACCGATGCACAATGGAGAAATAAAAATTGTTAAAAAATTGCAATCTGTAACAATTTTTGAACAGTAATTTTTCTTCATCACTGCGTTGGCGCTTCGGGCGATACTGACCTGTTTCGCGTTGTGAAATTGGTACTGAATCTTTCATTATTTAACACACTTTATGGAAAGAGAAACATAAAGTATGTTAAACAAGGAAAGATTCAGTACTAATTTCGCGATGCGAAAGTCAGTATTCATAATCGATTCTTGCATATAAGACTGTCTTAAGTACAATCTTAAGATATCATAAATCAATCCGAGGACTGTATTATCATCTTAAGACATTATTTAAAACTATTTTAAAATAAAAACGGACTGCCTTATATATGAATATTACCCTATGTTTAGCGTTTCACAGTTGGCAGCCTTTTTCCTGACGCGATATTTATTTATAGACAGAGACAGCGAAGATTTAATGGTCAAAGTATCGCTACAAATGTTTTGAAGCATTTGATAGACCAATTAGAAGAACGAATTTTACAAACTGACCAATTAAAAAACGCTTAAAGCGTTTGCAGCATCGCGTTGACCATACCCTTAGAGAAAGATGCTTGCAAATTAAGCACACTATGTTATCTCTTCCATCATGATCGTAGATACGTTCGACAATATAAATCTGAGATACGAGTTAGCAGATGGCAAGCTTGATCACGTGATCTTTGAACAATCCGAGTGCCAAGAATTAATTCTGAATGCTACTGTAAATTGTCCTTTAAGGTTAGATTATAAAATGAAAATATTTATTTTTATGAATAAATAATATCCTATTAATTAAAAATTTCTTTCGCTTTACTAGAAACTGATAATAGTCTTAAATCTAAAAATAGATCGTTACATGAATATAGCAGATTCATATGCAAGATGTGTTTTCTTAAAAGAAAATATTATATTGCAAAATAAATTTCAGCAATTTATAAGTTATATTACTTAATTTATTCGTTAGAATTTTTAATATATTAATATAATTTGATTTTATTTCATTCTATATGTGCAAGCTTTGATCTAAAAATTAACTAGCAAATTCTTTGTTTTTAAATACGTAACTTCAAATTCATAAAGAGGAAAAGAATTAAAAATTTACTTTCCTCGTTAAATATTGTACATAATGTACTCCATCAATTTCTATTTGATAGCATTTGTTTCAACGTTTATAGACTCAGACATTATAACAGTTCACACTATTTGTAAAATAGAAGAGATGAATGTACATTATGTGTTAACGAATCAGAATCATGTTTATATCATCATAAATATACAGGTTATGAATTTAATTTAGGCGCGAAAATCTGCGAGCTCGGTCTTTGAATCCGGAATGGATCGAGCAGCTCGGTTGATTCTAGAAATGTTAATACCGAACGCAGATGAGATGACATTTAGCAGAAAGATACGAGTTGCCGAATGATTTTAGAGGATAAAAAAGTAAACAGACGCTTCCGGCATTGCAAATGCACCTCGTATCTAATAATAAGTAGTATGGTCGACAAAAATGAGAGAGAGAGGGATCGTGGAAGACCAATCTCCCTCTCATTCTCTTTTTTGTTATTAACTTTGGAAAGATATAAAGATTAGTCTTTTACGATCTTTCTTTCTTTTTGTCGAATATACTACTTAGATATGATCGAGCAATCCATGCTCTATGTCTTTGTGTCGACTGCTGGAATAGCACTGTTATAGCAATATGCGGCGCAATTCGTTGGCATGATGATGACGGATGTAAATTCTGTACATAAAGTATGCAACATTTAATGCAAAGCATGAAATAATAGATAAATATTCACAAAACATTGAAGAATGAATTTACTAACTTCACAGCAGTCGATAAGAGTCAATATTGACAGTAAATTTAATATAGTTACTACGAATTGCTCCAGTCAATTAGAGAACTACATGGATCACGTGATACTTTCCGAATCTCTGTTACACTATAGAGTCTGTACCGATGACTATGCGCACGCACGCACGCACACACGCATGTACGCATATAATGTAAATTGATACAATTTGGAACATAGAACAATTTCAAACAAAATAAAATAATCCAATTTTCAAGATTTAATTTGATCTCTGATCTTATTACATAGAGGATATTGAAGGATACTAAATAGGAAAAAATCAAATTTAAACTTCAAAAAAGGGAATTAAAATTTTATTTTGTTTTGTGCTAAATTGTACTTCACCTTCAGATATACATATATAGAATGGACTATTTAAAGTGTTATAAGTAGCTGTGTGTTATTCCTAAAAGTATTCGTTGAATCAAAAATATGTAAACAAAAGTTTTATGATTCGAGGGTGACATAAGATGCGGTTTGAGCTTATGTGACGTTGTCAAGATCACTTTGAATTTTTTAAATGGAACCCCCAATTTTTCATTATATATTCTTGTAACTTATCTCGAGAGCTTTTCAAAATAATATAATAAAATATTTTTTTATTAAATATTTTTCGAGTTATAAGGCTTGAAACTTACAGGACCGCCGCGGTCTTAACATTACTCAAGATGTCCGACCGACGATTAAATGTTGAATGTTGTTTAGGATTATGATCTAGATAACATTTGTTAATTGGAAACTTTGTTTTCACTGAAATTTCATTTTTACATAAAAATGAAAATAAGAGATATAGCTTCCAATGATCTTAAGTTTGACAAATGTTATCTAGGTTGTGATCCTAAATTTAACATTCAAATAAACATTCAAGAAATTTTAATCGTTGGTCGGACACCTTAAGCGCATTCTACAATGCAGTAGTAAGACTGCAATAGTAAGAGGGAGTAAAATATAGCGTAAAGCATTAAGACCGGGAGTAAGCGAAATAGTTATTCTCATTTCGTACGCCTTATTACTTTACTGCCAGCCAAGCAAAGCTTATTATGAGATAAGGCGCGATAAGGCGCGCAAGAACTTCTTACTTTCTACTGCTTACTATTATTGTAGAATGGGCTTTAAGTAATACTGATGCCGGCGGGACAGTATTAACTTTGAAGCCTTATAACTTGAATCAAAAAGTGTTTAATGAAAATATATTTTATCATAGTGTGTGAAAAGCTTTCGAGTTCTTGATAAGCTATAAGAATATGTAACGAAAAATTGGAGTTCTATTTAAAAAATTCAAAATAATTACTTATTCTGATCTTGATAACGTCACCCAAGGTCAATCTTATGTCTCTCTCTCGAAATCAAAAACTTTTATCTAAACATATTTTTCATTCGATGTATACTTTTAGAGATAATAGCTTGTAACACTTTAAATGCCCCACTCT
>NW_017259223.1:763594-770841 GCF_001594045.1 Atta colombica
AATATCACATCGCTACGCGTCGCTGATTGTATATTTATTCAGATTATTGCTTGTTGTTTGTGTATCTGAAAATTGTATTAGTTTGGTTTACTGAAAAGGTAACGAGCGTTGTAGCAACTATCCTTGGCCTATGTTATTAAAAAGTGTTATACATATTTAGAGTTGGTTGTGATGTCATGTGTAATCTGCGAGTCATTTGTTTTTAAATAATGAGCACAGTAAGTTGTTTTATCGCCCAGAATGGATTCCGATAGGAATTATTCAATTATTCTTTAGATTTATATTGTGTTTCCTAAGGAAAACGGAGAAATGACGTTTTTATTAAAAAATTCGTCTGAAAGTAGAAAAACACAGAATATTTCTACTATTTTAAAAATTAAATCTATAACAAAAACCTATAACATGTTTTTAAAATTAACTTTGTAACTCTTTTTTGCAATTCTACGTAAGTAAATTATATTTGAATTTTTAGGTAAACAATGGTTCCATGATAGAAAACTCATCGGACCAACGTTCCATTTTAGTATATTAGACCAATTTGCTGTGATACTATCTGAAAAAGTAGAGATCCTGACAAAGTGTTTCGAAAAAACAATAAAAGACAATCCAGGGAAAGCCGTTGATGTTTTTCCTTTTATAGTCAATACTACTCTTGATATTATCTGCGGTAATGTAGCATATTTTTAATTACAATATATAATTATAATATTTTTTGTGAAGAAATGTTTGTTGCACAGTATGTTTTATGCTGTAAATTATGCAAAGTCTTGTCCGGATGGATATATGTAGTAACATTCTGTTGCACTAACAGGAAATTTAAAGCTTGATAAGAAAAAGATTGACTATCAGACGGCATCAAATGTGCATGCGCGGGCACGTCTTCATTGTTTTCCTATTGTACGTTTCCTCGTATGACAATTTTACTAACCTTTTTTCTCTTCATATAATGAAAAAATCAGAACGTAATTCAAAAAAGAAGAAAAGCTCTTCATCGAAGGACCATCTTGCAGCTCTCCAAGAGATCTTACGTCTTATAGATGTTCTCTCATAGAGAGATATAGAGAGGCTGGTCGGTCTCGCTTCTTCTTTTTACCCTTATCGGTGTCTCCTTTTCGCTCTGAATGTGATGATCGAATGTCTCTATCGAGTTGAGAGTTGCTTGATCGCGAAACCGATTTCTCTTCTGGAAACTTCAGACTTCGATGAAGATTTTTTGGCAGCGCCGAATCAGGAGGGGCCAAGAGAGATCCGCATATTATAGGCGTGTATGTATTTACTGGATCTGTATTTGTAGAATGCAGATGGACAATCGTCACACCTTTCTATTTTTAGTTAGAGGATTCTCTCCTCCTTTTTGCTTGTTAATGAACGAGTTAATCTTTTCTCTTCCAGTTTCTCCTGCTACTCTATCTGATTTACCTACTTCTGTGGGATTAAACAAGGATAATGCGAATGCTCTGATAACAAAACTGTTTGGTTCTAAGCTTGTTGATATCAACATTCAGCCTTGGAATCTGATCAGGAAGTCCTAATGAAGAAATATTCTTCTTCCAAGACTCTTTCTGAGAGCTCTTAGATTGAATCCGGAGTGCAGATCAGCTTTAAGAAATAATTCTATCAAGAGAAATGATTTTAACTGTAAGGATCACGACAGATTGTTTTGTGTACCCTAGGAAAAGCTATTTTCTGAAGTCAGATCTATAACATTCACTAGGCCTTGATGCCCGATTAGTCATTTCTAAGATCAACGATGGAGACTAAGATATATTAACTAATCTTTTTTACCGCCTATCTCTTTCTAGAAGAGCTCAGATTAAGAAATCAGCTCTTAATCTAAAAGCTCTTGCCAAAAATATGGCTAATACTCTCCCTGTTTTTTGGTACTTTCTTCGGTGAAATTAAAATTCTGAAAATAGCCAATGGTGACATTGTCATTCCATTGGCTACTCCTACAACATTCTTCTTTCAACAATTAAGACAGTGTTACATATATTAAAGAGAAGAGTGTTAATAATTAATAGGTAATCAAGAATTTAAAACGATAAAATTATATTTGAAGAAATTATATTCGAAGAAAATAATTATTGTGATATGGAATCCTTGAGACTTTGTAAGACTTTGTATGGAAAACACGAAATTTCCAGATTCACGTATTTCCTGATTTCAATTTTCGCAAGTCTGTTATAAAAACTACTCGATGTAAATTTATAACAATTATTGAATGGTTTCTGGTAGGTAAGAATTATCACAAAATGATATGAATTATGACAAAATGTTTTAGAACAGGACTCGGCAAAATTGCACTTCTCGGCCGATTTTCGCCGGTTCCGCTATTCCCCTCACCTCTCGCCCCGCGTTCAGTTGAAATGCCACTCGACGTTTAGAAACGTATAACGCATAGATATGAGATCCACCTGCTTTGGGTACTCACGCTATAAACTTCATTGTATTTTTTTTTCGTTCATTACATAACTAAGATAGAATGAAGCAACGCATAAGATTGAGTGCTCGACAATTATGCAGTCTCGTTTGGATAGACAATCCCACCCACCCGCTCAAAATAAGCAGATCTGGGCTTTAAATTTATGAAGATTCGTACCCGTATACGCGCAGTTGGTGCCGCTTGATATTCAGCCTTTTTCCTTTCAAGCTTTAAATTTCCTGTTGGGAATAGTGCAGCGGAATGCTACCACATGTTCATTCGGATGAGACATAATTGGAATCGAATTTCACGGTAAGATTGTTCAATTAATCAATTTTATCACTCATTCTATGGATAGTAACAAAGAAAGAAATATATTAATTTAAATTCTAGTATTATAAATGACTAAGGATTATCAACAAAATTAGTTTTTTATTATCTTACAGAAACGGCAATGGGTGTGGATATACAAGCTCAAGAAGTCGTAAATAAATATGTATCAACAGTACATCAGTCAGTTTTTATAAAATTCTTATAATATTATTAATAAAATTCTTATAATATTATTAATAATAAATAATAAATAATAAATAGTTAATGATTTATTACTTAGAGTCAAGAATTAACAATAAAATTTAATAATTAATTACATATGCAATTTCTATAAGTTGATTTTCAATTATATTTTCAGAGCTTCCCTATTAATAATAGATCGAATGATTCAACCATGGTATTGGATTGACTGGTTGTACTATTTATTACCTGTAGGGAAACAGTTTAAATCAACGCTTGATATATTACATGGATTTACAAAAAAGGTATATTATAGGAACTTTAATAACACATGTATTTATATAGACTTAACATTTAAGTATAATGTTTAAGTTTCACTACTTTTTTTACTTCATTAAAAGAAATTTCATGTACAATTAATATGATAAATTATAGGTAATAAGTAAGAAAAAGGTTGAGCGACAGTCGCAAAATACGAAACTCGAAAATGAAGATAATGAATTTAACATAGGTGAGATAAATTTTAATTATATTTCATTCATTATACATATCTTTCTATTTTGTAAATATTTCTTAGTTAATAAAACTTATCACTATTGTATCAGATAAGCGAAAAAGAAAAGCGTTTTTAGATTTATTATTGGACCAAAATGAGAAAGACGACACTCCTTTGACTGATGATGAATTGAGAGCACAAGTCGATACGTTCATGTTTGAGGTGAGACATTTGAAGTTAAAATTTTCTAATTTTTATAAAATATAAAATTTTCTCTTATTAATTTCTCGGCAATATCTGTGTAAATAGAAAGTATATATAAAATAATATGAAATTATAATAGGGACACGATACAACTGCTGTTGCCATAACCTGGGCATTGTTCCTCTTGGGCAATAATCTCGAGCATCAGGAAAAAGTTCACGAAGAACTCGAGAAAATTTTCGGAGATTCAGAGATACAAGCCAGTGTAAAAGAACTGTCGCAATTAAAATACCTTGAAAGAGTTATAAAGGAGACACTTCGAATATTCCCAAGCGTACCTTTAATCATGAGGAAACTAGTAGAAGATGTAAAACTAGGTAATTTAGTCTATTAATTAAGAAAAATATTTTAAAGAATTTACAATATAGAGTGATTCAGAATAAACGTTTGTTCTTAAAGTATCATATTCCTGACTTAATTTTAAGACAATTTTTGCTTTACGAAAATTTTGTCTGAAACTTAGTTTTCAAATTACGAATTAATTAAAGAAGAAATAGTTAGCTTATTACGGACGTGTAGAAGAGACGGGCAAGAGCGGCGCTTGCGGTTAGACGCGAACGCTTTAGATGCGAGATGCATACTGATTGGACGCATACACATGTTTATAAAAACACGTTTTTTCTTATTTCTCTACACTATCTCTTTGTCTTTCACATACTTTAAATATGCTAATTAATTCGTATTGTCTAATTTCACTCTTTTATTACATTTCTCTAATAATTTTTATCAATGTAATTAAAAAACAATCCGATACTCAAAGGGTTCAATATTCATTTTAATTTCATCATTCTAATTTATAATTTATAATTTAACAAAATTAGCATATTTAAAGTATGTGAAAGACAAAGGCCCGTATTCAGAATGCGCTTTTATTGATAAAAGAGTGTTTTTATCTCTAAAATTCTATAGTATATGTAACGTAAATTGTAGCACGTTAGCGCGCTAAGCGCTCGTTGTAAGTGCGTTCTGAATACGGGCTAAAGAGTGTAGTAAAGGGGAAATAAGAAAAAACTTGTTTTTATATAAACGTGTGAATGTGTCGCGTATTGCGCACAACGAACATCGCGCTGATGTGCCAGAGGCATTAGAATTAAGTCAGGAATATTATGCATGGTCTACAATGTGCAATAACAGTAATTGATTAAGGAGTAGGCATAGAAATCGACCAATCATAATTGATTGTTTTTCTTACATTCAACTATGATTAGTAGATTTCTACATGTATTCCTTTATCCTGCTACTGCTACTGTCTATTGTAGACTATGCATTACACTTTACACAAACATTTATTTTCTGAATCACTCCATATATAATTTATAAAGAAGTTAAATGTTATAAGAAAAATTAAAATATTTAAAAAATAATATTCATACATACAATTTACTAAAAATTAAACAAGTATATTTAAAGTATATTTAAAGATTGATAATAACATTATAATAATCTGACAGAAATTTAAGTTTCAAATATTAAAAAAACGTTTATGTGGACAAAGATAATGTTTTATATAGACAAGTACACAGTTCATTTTATCAATTTATTTCTTCTATTTTAGATAGTTATACACTTCCAAAAGGTACTTTAGTTGTATTGGCCATCATGTTAACACATCGAAGCTCGGAGATTTGGCCGGACCCATTAAAATTCGATCCGGATCGCTTCCTTCCAGAAAACTCGCAGAATAGAAATCCGTATGCTTATATTCCATTCAGCGCCGGACCAAGAAATTGTATAGGTCAAAGATTCGCTCTACTTGAAGAGAAAATCGTATTGACTGCAATTCTCAGAAAATGGAGAGTGAAAAGTGTAAAAACAATCGACACGATTGAGTACGGCAGTTCTCTCATTATGCGCCCAGTTGAAGAAGTATTCATACATTTTACGCCAAAGAAATAAACAGTTTCAGCAAATAAAATCAATGTCGTTTTTCCATTATAACAAGGTCTTTCTATCTTTTGATTATTAGTTGAGTTTTGATTTCCTTTTTGATTATTAATGATTTAAAGTTTTCAATTTTACCATTATTTTAAAGAAGTATTTTGCGGTTTTAAGATATTTTTTGACACTGATTGGTTTATAAGTCAA
Organism: Atta colombica; assembly: GCF_001594045.1. Lineage (NCBI taxonomy): Eukaryota > Metazoa > Arthropoda > Insecta > Hymenoptera > Formicidae > Atta > Atta colombica. The sequence continues at coordinate 769,375 of NW_017259223.1, forward strand.
GAGTCTAGTTTTTGACAAAATATTTTTGTGATCAATTTGCTTGCAATATGGTTGATTACAATTATGTTGAACTTTTTTCCTTTCATATAATTTCTTTAATCCTTATCTTTTTATATAAGTTGCTTTTCCATAATTTAATTCGATTAGATTTTATCATAATTTTTAAATATTTTCATCGGTGTTTTATTTTCGATATTGAATAACCTTAATTAAGATGGAGAGAGAGATCGCTATAACAGATTAATTATCACTTATATTTAATATAAATTTTGTATCTTTGAAGAGGGCTAAAAAATGAACCAAAACATGTAAGCGTGTTGATTTTAATAAACATTATTTGATTACATTTGGATATTATTTTGCATCGATTACCGCGCCTGATTATCGCTCCTATTTGCCCTTTTTTCACTTAACTTTCTTTTGAGTAAGGAGTCTTCGTGAATTAATTTGCGTTCAGCAACCATGGGAAATCGGGATACCGCAAATTACAGAGTACCATTGAGATACAGAAATCATTGTTTTTAGAGTGTCCAAAATATTTAGATTGATAAAACTGATCATACAATTGTTGTTTTGTTGCTTATGTGAGATTACAAGTGAATGATGAGAGGATAAGAAAGATCGAAAACGAAAATATCTTCCGCTTGACGCACGTCTGTCTTCTTCCGCGTCTGTTAATCATCTGTTTTATCAATTGTCGATCGATTTGCGGATCTTCTCTAAATGTGCCACTCTCGTTCCCACACTTATTTTGTATCTACCCAGCAAAGTTGTCATTTTAATGTTAAATTCAAGTCATGTTTGTACAAATGATGTCAAGTAACCAAAAAGTTATCATAGGTTTTATTTGATGACATTCCATAACGTCAGTATGACTGGCATCATATTGACGTCATTAGTCGCTAATTGGATGGTATAATAGTCAGTAAAAGACCATGGTGTAAGTAGACATGTATGTGCTCGTAACTAAGACAAATTTATGCATAGCAACGCGCTGACCTCATTTTCCATTGTTTTACAATACCTTATATATTAGCACCATTGTTATATGATTTGAAATGATTAAAAAATATATTAAATATTATAAGTGAAAAGTAATAAATAATAGTAAAAAAGTAATAAATAAGTAATTATTTATTAAAATCCACCGAGAAATGCAAAAAGAGGTCAAGTTCTGATTCGCTGCAGTAGAAATATGCGCAAGAATATACCATGTCTACTTGCATCATGTAAAGGACAAAGATATAATATCCATAATAAAGGGTATGCCTATAAAGAATGTAATCACATGAGAATCGAACGATCAATCAAAATTATTATCAAGATATGTTTTATGATAAATTCAAATGTATTATTTATCAGTATACTTATAACGTTTCTTGTAATACACTTTACAATTATAAAAGATATTAAACACAAAATAAACATTAAAAAACAATATTATAAATATAAAAATATTATAATATA
>NW_017259223.1:771274-779845 GCF_001594045.1 Atta colombica
TAATTAATATTATTATTAATATTATTAATAATGATTTAGTTATATTAGTAAATAAACCAAGAAAACACATAAACAACATTTTCATTATTTTCTTATACTGTTTGCATTAATAATATCAAAATACAATCATGGGAAAAAGCAATTTTTTTGCAAACACACATTTCGAAAATTCTTCATTGCTAATGCTGACTCAAATATATATACTTTATTAAAACCTTATCTTTGATAAAGGAGATATTACACAGACTTCACGCTATTTAAGCAAACTGCTTCATCTTTTGAAAATGAAAAATATTTTACCGATAGACTTTTTGTTTTCCGATAATAATTTTTACAACCTTTTACTGCACATTCATTTTAATCTGTGATCACAAAATATTATCACTTTATAAGCCGACGTGCTTCGCAGGCATGATTAATTGCGATCATGGACCAAATTTGTAAGCATACTCTGTGACTTTTTCTTAGGTAAAGGAATTTTTATACAAGAAAACGTAAAATCTCGACAGTCAGATAAATTTTCACAATTATCAGAGTTTTCCACTAAACAAATTGGGCGCCACAACTGTTTGCTTTGTCGCTCACAATGCTTTAACGTCGCTTTTCACAACGCTTTTCATCCTTGTTGTTTATTAAATAATAAAGGACAAATAATGCAAGTGCTGTAAGTATCAAAGCAAACACAGCCCATATTGAATATATGAATTTGAACTGCTCCGGAATTAATCGAAGGCTGATCCCAGCAAACGAAAATGGATTGAAATGAATTGAAATGGATTCAGATTTTCAGAAATATTGATTCACGAATATTAAAATGAATGCTTTTCAATCCTGAATACATTTTTGTTCATTTATAAAAATTGCATGGAGTATATCTCTACGCCTTTCAATCTAAAAATAATATTAGCCTTTTCTGTGCACGACACATACATTGTAAATATTGTTCAATTTAAAATTTTGAAATACAGTTTTTAGGAAATACAGTTTTTCAATCCAATTGTATCCAATTAAATCTAATTGAATCCAATTAAATAAAAAAAGTATTCGCTATTTAAAAAAAATACGCATTCGGATAGAAAAAAATTTCAATCCATTTTTATTTGCTGGGGTAACTTGTTGACGTGTTTACCACCTTTATTTTCTATATTTGCAATGGATCACCACCGGACGAGCATATATCCTTAGTATGTCTGAAAGCATTATATGATTTCACTTTAAAAAAATTACAAAAACATCATTAAGCTATTTAATTCATCATTAAGTTAAAATAATATTTATTTGATGTTACTAATGGCTTCTTTGGTCTGTGATTTCAGACCGTCAAAAACATGTCATTTTTAAGTTAATTTTGAAAATAAATATAAAATTCGACGTGATTATTACGTTATAATGACGGATATCTGCTACCTGGTAAATATTCTAGCCTAGGTAGCAAAGTTCGTCATTTTTATGTCATTTTGACGTCAAATTGAAGTCATGTTTGTACAAATGACCAAAAAATAACAAAAAAATAAATAATAAGTTTTTGGTCATTTGTACAAACATGACTTGAATTTAATGCCATCATGTCAAATCAAAATGACGAATTTTGCTATTTGGATTTGGGCTGTTACTAATTACCATTACCATTTTAAAGACGTCATATCTTGAGTCTTTATATTACTCCAGACAGCAAAGTGATTTTTACGTCGATACATGGTGATTACTAGTCTTAGACGTTACATACTCAATAATTGACATTTAAAAGACTTGAGTATTTTAACATAATAATAATGTTAATTTAGAGACGTCTTTGATTCGTTTTTAATAGGTCGTATTTAGTCAATTATTTGAAATATTAATGTGATATTATTATGACGTTATTTTACATCATCTTATTATTATTACGTTATTTTATCCGCAACGTTATATTGATATGTCATTTGACACATATTATTCTTTTAAGATGTAAGTTTCGAGATATATTTATATTTTAAAAGGCTCTTATATTTTTCCCATATCGAAAAAGTATTACAACCGTTCTTCTTACATCTCCTTCTATATCTCCTTTTTCACATATGATCTTACAAAGATATTATTGTAAAATGTATAAATTTTTACTAAAATAATAGTGGATAAAGAGTGGATATCTTTTCATTTATTATTATCAGTCTGAAAGTATTATGTTCTTTATTATGTTTCATTGTATTGTAATATGATCTTAAATAGCATACGTACGCTTATATTCGCGTATCGAAAGTTCCAACCAATATCGCTGATATTTTGTTTTAACGTCTTCGATTTAAACATCAGTGATTGATCGGATTTTTAATTTTATGCGAATACATGCATACAGCGAAATGTGAGACCTTGACACATCGTTTTTACATCCTCAGGTTTGCTGATTCTTGCCCGATGTTGAACCACCATTCGCGATATCATAGCAAATTGACTGTCAAAATAATCGAAGACGACGCGATGTCGATCCAGTACGTTCGATTTTTATGACTATTAGCCAATGTCGAGATACTGCCAACGTTAGCAATGTGTCAAAAACTGGTTGTCTAAATTGGCACGAGTTGGCCCAGTCTATGTCAGGCAATTTTTATCCAAAGACAACTTTAGGCCACCTTCGGACCAACGTCGGCAACTTGTTGTCATGCTAATCATGAAGCGACATTAGGTCAAGCCATGTCAATCGACACTTATTTAATGACGATTCTCGGACCATTTTAGTCCATTCTGCTCATATGCAAAAAATTGATCGTTATTTATTAAAGCTTGTATAATACAAAGTGAAACGTTTAAAGACATAAGAGTAGAAAATGAAAAGTTCTTGTAACCTCATAGGGGAACATAAATAAAAAATATCTACTGACTAAATAAAGAATATTCACTGACAAAAGATGTATTAAATATACATTAATACCGAGAAGTAATAGCTTACCCAATTTACGCCACAGATTGTTCCAGTCATATTGCAGTATCATTATAATGTTTCATCAATGTTACAATAACATTGCAAATATTGTAGCAATATTGTTTTAAACTTCATGTTGAATGAGAAGCTTCAAACAATTAAGAAGGGAAAGCAAAATCGCAAATGTTTATTTCGATAGAAAATAACGTTTCTCTATTGCATGGCATCTTGATTAGACGTTATTTCATAGATGCTTTTAAGGATGTCTTGATTACAGTCCCAGACAAAAGTTATTCAAATTTGAAATTGATGAAATTCTGTAGGTAGGTCACCTATTAAGATATAGGCTTCTAATATGATATAGGGATTTCTACTAAACTGATAAGCGCATGTGTTTGGTTCTATCATGAACTTTTTACTCTTACAATTAGTGTAAAATCTGTTTAGTAGAATATTTATTAGATCATACATGTAGTCGTTACAAAAAAATATTTGTAAAATTGGATGTTGTCAAATTTTATTTTAATGAAGTTATCCCTGCCGGAAATTTTCAATAGAAACCGATAAATCTATATATGAGATTTATCCAAATTTATGAAAAATTATTGGTATATATTTGGATGTATCCGCATCAAAAAATTTCTACTACAAAATCTTACACGTTTCTATCGGTATCAATTGTAAATTGAATATATCTGCGAATGCTAACCGATAATTTTTTCGAATTTATCATAATCAATCGGATATATGTGCTTTTCCATGCATTTGCGAATGCAAAATTTATGCTCTTACACGCAACATTTAATGTTCCATTTGCATACATTTACAGGCACTTACACGTAACATTTAATAACCTGTATTTTATTATAAAAAATTAATCTGGTTCTATTCGCATATACGAATATTGGTACACATTCGTATTTGCGAATATAGGATATATTTGTGTTTGCGTTGCGTGGTCATCACCAGATATTGGAATCTAATCTAGTTTACGATTATTTTCTATCCGTATCTATACAAATTTGCGTTATATCGTAATTTATATACATTTGCAAAAAGCCGATATATGAGCGTGAAACTGTCGCATAGCGGATATTCGTTATATGTTTCTCTATGCATTGTCGTGCACATAATTTATTCGTCCACAATTGCACGCTTTTAAATGTACTGGATTGTAATTGTATTTGCGGATATATGACTTACCAGTTTCTATTTACGTTGAGCAAATGTTGTTAGTGAGTATATTCTATCAACAATTTATGTTTCTATTCATATCTATACGAATGTGTTATTTAGCACTTTAGCAGTTGGCACACGTACGATGCTTTTTCCGAGTGACTTACTGTTCATTGCCTCTAAAAATTTCCATTAGAAACAATCAGAAACTGTCAGAAACAGATAGAACTTCTGAAATGAATTTTAATAGATATCGTTGTTTGAAGAGAATATTCAATTCTTATATGTTTCTGTGAGCAACTATTATATCTCCAAATGCAGACAGAAAATGTAATTATATTTAATGAAGATCTGTCAGCGTATTAAAATCTACAAGTTTTGGCAATCGAAAAACTTATCTGTTTCTGTTTGTATGTATCAGATGCAATCTATATGCATCGAATGCTGATATCTATCCGCAATTATGGAACTGTACCTATCTGCATCTGTGTGTGCAATGTAAACTTATAGGAATTTAACTGCAACTACGATTACGATTCCTGTCTATTTCTGTGACAAAAATTCTGTCTGGATTGTGTATGCATCAGACGCTGACGGTATCTATTCGTAATTATGGATACCGGAATTATCTGCATCTATGTATTATATCAATTTTTGTATCCAGGTGTAGATGAATATGGTATCCAAAAGTACAGATAGACACCATTACCATTCGATGCATACACAATCCAGACAGAAACAGACAGGAATCGTAATCGTAGTTGCAGACAAATTCCTATAGATTAATATGGATTTATTAGGAATTTCTAGCAAGTATAGTCTTTGAATCTTGTTTTATTATATAAAAACAAATGTTGGATAATAAAGTCTACATGCAGTGACAAAGTAAGATGATATTAATAAGAAAACAAGTCATATAACGATTTGTTTAACTATAAAGATTAGATTTGGTGATCGTGAAACTGCGTGGAAGTCATAATATGAGATACTCAAGGTATTCCTAACTAATATAAGACTAACTAATATAAGACTATCTAGAGTGCATTAGGAGTTACGCATGAAGTGCATAATGCATTATTTGTACTTGTTGTTCACCAAATAATAAAGAAGGATAAAACGATATACCATGCGATACATCATGCGTAACTTCATGCGTAACTGTTCTTTTTAGCTGAACTTTTTTATCTGTTTCATCTTTCTTCCTTTTCTCTTTAGAAGGAAAAAAATAAGAAAAAGATGCACTGATGCAAAAGTGCAGTCAAAAAGAACAGGCCTATAGATTTCAACGATTTCAGCATTTTCAATGATTTACTTCTACCAGGGATACTCCAAGAACTCATGCAAAATTAAATTGAATAACTTTTGAAGACAGATAGAGAATCGACTTCAGGTTTTATATATGATCTTTAGATAATAAATAAAACCAATTAATTAAATTTTTGAGTTATTGTATATGTTAGAACGTTAGCGCCTTAATTCATCTGATCAGAAAATTTTTATTCACATTTATCGCTATTCATGTATATTGATTAAATCGGTTGAATATAACATCATCATTTTGCAATGTTGGTTATACACTAATAACTAATGACAATGAGTCACTGACAGAATCGCTCAATCATGCCTAATCATGTTTGCATAAATATGTATTTGCAATATCACGGTTATAATTTAACCAATTGCTTCAAGCACTTATTAATTATAATCTTCAATAAAAATTAAATCACCGAAATCACTTAATTCGGAAACAAAAACATATATATATATATTAATATCTGCCGCACATATGTATGTGTTTTTTGTTTCTATATGTATATATGTATGTGTTTTTTGTTTCTTTAAATTGCGTTGGGAATTGTTTTTACTCGGGAGAACTTGCATTTAATCTTGAAGAGAATTTTCAACAGTTTCAAGTTCAATGATAAAATTTATTTTCAATACAAATGAATAATGTTTATACTTGTTTTATTTTTCATTATTACTTTATTTATTTTATTTAATCGAATTTAACTATAATCTGTTTAACAAACTGTTTAATTAGACAATTAGACAACTGTTCAATCAGATTACGGTTAAATAAAATAAAATATGTTGAATTAATCAAATCTGCAAATAACTAAATGTGTTTAGTTTTTTGAATAAATTTTTTTTTCTAATTGCACAAGTAGAATGCTAATTGCACAAGTGACAATTGCGCCATGAACGTGCGATAAACGATTAAATGATTGCTGAAACCGATTTATTAAATATACTTAAAGTTACTTTTAAATGGTTAATATAAAAGAAGACTCCGAGCGAATATAAATTGTGAACTTAAGACGCGGAACGCTGACGTTGAGTCAACATGGAACACTCAAGGATGACTCGAAAATCCTAAGCGCGACTGCGGACGCGGTCACCGGTTAGAAATTTAGAAGAAACTCGTCGCGTTACTTTATCGTTTAACGACAAAGTTTGTAACAGTACCTACTGCGACATGGAAAGTGCTAAGTGGAAGTTGTAATAAAATAATCATTGTTATTAATAGATTATTAACTGGTGTTACGTGGTGAAGCTAAATATATTCTATTTTAAAAACTACAAAGTTGTCTATTATTACCTCCCGAAGTCCTGTGTGGATCCGTGCCATGAAGCACCGGCACAACAATATGTGTCTTTGTTTCCGAATTAAATGATTTCGGTAATTTAATTTTTATTGAAGATTATAATAATGAGTGCTTAAAGCAATTGGTTAAATTATAGCCGTGATATTACGAATATATTTATGCAAACATGATTAGGCGATTCTGTTGGTGACTCATTGTTAGTTATTATTATAGTTTAATTCGTTGAATAAATTTTTTACCCAGCGTACAAAGTATTTCTATGAGAAATTTCTGTCGTCATTTTCGACATGGTTCTACGAGAAATTCATAATAAGCCAAATAGGGAACTCTGAATCTGCTTCTATGAGGAATTTTACACCGAATTTTCTATTTGGACTTATTCGTAACCTTGATTTGCTTGCATACGATTTTAAGGAATTCTCGTTACAAATATCGTTACTTTCCTTAAAATAATATCCTATTATGCTTTATAAAGATTTTCTATCGGCATCTATATAAAATCTCATAGATATTTTTGACAGTGTTCTATAAGAAATTTATATTAATAAGCCAAATAGGCCTATGTATCTGCTTTTATAAGGAATTCTGTCCCATATTTTTAATTCGAATTATACGTAAAATCCGATTTTGTTTCCATAACAGTTTTAAAAGTAATTTTCGTTTTAAATTTATGTACATAAATAGATATTACATACAGGTTGTTTCAGACCTAACGCACCACCTGCTAATAGCAGATTCCTGAAGTCATTTTGAGACGAGAATTTAATATCATAATATTCAGAAAATATCTTTTCAATAATTAGAAATATTAGTAATTTTATCATTGCCTACGTAATATTTATATTGATATTAACAAAATATAACTATTAGCTTTTACTTTTAATACTTTGCTATACTTGAATGCATAAATTTTAGATAATTTGCAATTTTAGATAATTTAAATAATTATAATTGAAAAACTATTATAGCCTTGACATTTTGGTATTAAAATTTTCATCTCAAAATGATTTCAAGAATCTGTTATTAACAGGTGATGCATTAGATCTGAAATACCTGTATATACTGATGTATATATGATGTGTGTGAATTTATACAGTGTATCTCATACAGTGTATCATTTGATAGTCAAATATTTGCAAATCGCGAAGTTTTTTAAAGAAAAATGTTTTGATAAAAGTTGTAGGATTTCCAGAGGGAAAGAAGATGATATACATTTGGAATTACACGGAAAAAAGGGTATGATTGGTCTGCACAGAAATCTGGTGATGTCAAATATTGCAAATAGTAAAATATGGAACAATTATTTATGTATTGTAGTTACTTGAACCATAGTACAATGGTTACGTTAAGTAATATTACGACAATGCCGGTTATATTACAACAATGCATTTCACATATACATATTTTTAATTATAAGCGTGGTGAGTCGCTTTTGCTTTTTGAAATTGTAATTTAATTTATAATGTATAACAAGAAATAATTAATCTTATTAATAATTTATTCTTATTATTATATATCATGCTTTATAATGTCATGATTGATGCAACTATACGAATATATAACTTATCCATAGTAAATGATAAATCCCCCAATCAAGTTATGATTTTCACAATCAGATCGCGCCTAACTACAATGATGTAGTTGATACATCAAAAAAATAAATCATATCAATCATATACATTTCTACCAAAGATATCTAGGATAATATTCTGTATTACTCACAATTAAATATTTTTATATGAACTGATGTCTTTTTATCCGTGTATAATTGCAATACACAACATAATTTAATTTATATTTTTGAAATCTTTTAGAATTTAAGTTATTAAAAATATCGGAGAATGTATTGATAAATATAATAATAATAATATACTTATAAATATAATAATA
>NW_017259223.1:779945-782060 GCF_001594045.1 Atta colombica
TTTATATTGAGTGTTTCGAAAAAACCAAGTCTTACCGCGTACAAATTTTTCTATTGCGATGTTCAGATAGAATATACAAATGCAGGCAAGTTCCCATAAAATCATATGGATTGTGAAATATCTAAAAGCGATTTCAAAAGGTTTATGGTTTTCCTATAAAATTGATAAACAGATGTTAATTTCACGTTAAATCGGATAAACATTCATTGCGGAATTTCTGATATACCTACTCATTTAGAGGCCAATGAAATTACACATAAATTCTCATAGAGTTTATGGAATACCATATGTTAGAAAAACTATTTTATAATATATTAATAGAAATAAATAAATAAAATGTATCAGATAGCAGATGATTTATGTGGCTCTTAGTACCGCACAGGAACATTGAAATGTGGTTCTCTCTGACATTTTTAGGATACTACGTATATGTATAGTCCTTTAAACTGCGCACTGAAATAATTTTTCAGTCTTGAAGTACAAACTCTATAGAACTACTGCAGTAATATTAAAAGTTAAATTGACATCAATTAAAAATTCGATGTTATTACGCATCTTAGAACAATCTTAATAATGCTGAATAACATATTAAAATTTGTAAATAACTAATTTTATTGCGAAAAATTTATTATTTCGGATGTTGAACTTTAGCATTCCGCGGAAGCAACCTTTAAATCACCGAAGCAAAAAAATAATGCTTACTTTACACAAATATAACATTATTTATTGAAAATGGGCATTAAGAGGATTCTAAAGTGAAATTTCAATTCCAACGAAGACCAGAGGTCTCTATTTTTCCAAAATCGATATATACTCTTTATATACTATCTTATATACTATCTATGCAACCTATGATACACGCAGTGGCACGTTTGTGTCAATTTTTTTTATTTGTCGCGATAAAGCATCTAAGTCTAATTCTAAGACATCTAATTCTACGTTATTTGTTATAAACTACGTGTTTGTGGATTACTATTTCGTAAGTTGCAAAACTTTCGCGTCAAGTAAATGTTGTCAGGACAGCTTGAAATGCCATGTTACTCTAAGAAATGACAAAAAATATATCAATTTCGAAATTTTTGGATGTTCTCAGCATAAATTCCATCTTAAAAACACATATTAATGCGTAAAAACAAATGCAACGAGAATTTTTATAATCAGAATACCATATATTATCATCATACATTGACAAATTAATTACTATCCATAATACACAAATTGTGAATGCGAATAATGCAAGAGAAGGAAAAACAAAATAGTAATATTAAAGATTATGCGTTTTGCGGAAGTTTTGATGAAGTGGACTGCAAGATTCACGAAACGTTGGCATACCAAAAATGGATCTGGACACGAAGAAAATCCGCGAAACGCATAATCTTTATATAGAAAACATCCGTAGAAGCTTCAAGAATATTTACGTAATATTGACGGAACTAGTTTTGCAGAAATCTATTATGTAATTACGTAATTAAACGTGAAGATGATTGAGATAACTGTATTCGCAAAAATGACGTTATAATGTGTACATTATATCCTATAACGTATGAAGATGGAAAATATTCCTTTATATTATCTAACTTTTATATTATCTAATACAAAAAGAATAGCTTTTATTACATTTATTCAGTTAGTATCTTAAGCATCGCATTATTAAATTCAAATAGTTGCCTCTGTTCTATTTCGTCGTTATAAAAGTACGATTTACGGCACAATATTTTTCCAAACGTTCGAAATACTGAGGAACTCAAATGCTCGAATTCAATTATTCAATCGTTGCATAAGTATAACAGCGAAAGTGTGGTAGAGAAGGGATATCGGAATATCAGTTTACATGCAGTCTCATTCAGTGATCTAGACTTAAAAGGAATAGAAGTTTTTGTAATTGTTCTTTGTTACAGAATTTATAGGAGCATTATTTTGTTGCATATCTTATTGTATTACATTTTTCAAAATATGATTTAAATTTAAATCGCAAAGGATTAATTATGTGTAGTAAATATCAAGGATAAATATTTAAATCGAATATTAAGGGTATTGATAAGAAAGTAATTCCAGTAATATTTATTTAAAAAACGGTAAGTACTGAAAGTTCATATATTTTAAATATTATATACA
>NW_017259223.1:782160-783209 GCF_001594045.1 Atta colombica
ATGTTGTGTAAGTGAATAATTTGTGTTTGCCCAGGAGAAACAAAATTCTTTTTACTATGAATTTATGTTCTACTATACATGTAACACAAAAAACATTTTTAAAAAATCATAAATATATATAAAAAATCGAAGCTAAGTTTGATAAATAATAATTTTTGTAACTGGTATTAACTCAAAATTTGTTAAGATTTTCAATTTACACACAACGCATATAATTATAATATAATCAATGCTACGTTTCCCTTATTTCTTATACAACACTGATTATTATGGAAAATTTTTAGAAATGTTTAAAATTTTCATATCTCATGTGCAACAGTTTTGAAAGGATGCTGCAATATGTAATGAAACATTTTAACAGAAGTGTTTCTAAAATCTATCATATTAGAAAAATTTTAATGTTACGATTTCCTAACTTAAAAATAATAACAGAGATAAAACGGTTTGAGGATATAAGCGCTGTTCAAGGTGCACAAATTGTTCAAAAATATCTCTCAATATTCAAATTAAATTTATTGGAGAGAAACTATAGAACATATATAATCGTTAAAATGAAAATTTTCTAAATTTAGAAAATTTAGTAGAAAATTTCAGTAGCAACAAAAATATTTTCTTGTCATTTTTCAATATCTCTTTTCGTTTTCAACTTTTAATCGAAAAATCAAAAAAAAACTTTATTGCTTAATTACTTCCAAGTGCCTCCCTTAATGTTGTAGCACTTTTAAATTTAGTCTTTTTATACTTCAAACTGTAGATTAAAACAATAAAGTACTTGTAAATAATTTCTTTTTTTTTAAAACCTCTAGCTGGCCTATATGCAATAAATTGAAAAACATATTTAAACACAACAAAAGGTATCATAAATTTAAAATCCAAGATGTTTACTAAAAGTCATTTTTTTCAATTACGATTCAATTTAATATTATTTTGATGTTAATGTGACTTGTTCTATTTTAAGGATAATATACGTAAATATGTATTAGACGTACAATCCCTGCAAAAAAAATTAAATTTGGATGTATTTAATATTTACACTTTAAATATATATA
>NW_017259223.1:783309-785367 GCF_001594045.1 Atta colombica
TATATTATATTGTTTAATACTAAATAAGCTCTATATATATATATATGAAAGTTGTATGAATAAGATTATATTTTTGTTTTATAACACATCTGTACAGTTTCTTTAGTTTATTTGTTATTATTTTTATTGTTAAAAATGGAAATTTAAAAAATTATTAAAAAATTTACAATTACATTACATTGAGATTTACTGATTAGTTACAAAAAATAAATGTATTTTATTTATTTAAGAGATAACTAATTCATGTATTGCAAAGTAATTCTACGCAAATAATCTTGAATGTAATGTACTTTTATTGAAAAATTTTTATCATTTTATAATACATTTCATATATTTTTATTGGAGCACTGATTAAAAAATGATATTTATTCAAATAACTTATGATTCAGACAGTAAATCATTACCAAATTTGTCGTACTATTTTGAAACGTGATTTAGAATAATCTAATTTTTTTTATTATTTTGTTGTCATTTTGAAAATATAAAACATTCTTAGTTGCGAAAACTTTTGTATATAAATAATAATTGTGTAGAAACTAGTATGATTTTTTAGTAGTGATTATGTATATATGCTTTTATACATATAATGTGATTAATTAATCAAAAGTTGACGATAATTATTTAATAATTATTTTTAAGAAATTTTAAGTTTATGTCAATAAGTTTTGTAATCTGTAAACAGATCACAAAAGTTTTAATAAATTTTAAGTACTTTAGAAATGATATTAAAATATATGTTTAAAATTGATAACAATATTTAAATTTATTATGTCGACATAATAAATTTAAATATTATTTAAGTATCTATTAAGAATATTTAGATATCATTCTTATAGTACTATATACAAATAGCTGAAATCTTTTTGATATTTTAAAAAGATAACAGATATTTCAACAAGGTTTCAAGGTGCAAGAATTGTAAACATTTTGCTATTCCAGAGCTGTCTCAGAAATGTTGCAGACATATTTTGCAATTTTTATGAAATGTTTCACTTTTCAGTTAAAATATTTCTGAGATATTTCTGAAAACCTTCGGTGTTGTCTAGATACGTTTATTGTAGATTTATAAAAAGTTCAATGAAAATACAAAGCAAAATAAAAAAAGAATAAATATAAGATAAAAGATTTGTTGACATGAAATATATTTTCTGATACATGTGTCATCGTCTTTATAATTGAAGGTATCTATGAGAAATAAAGGTATATTTCGGAAATATTTTCTCAAATATTTTGAAAATATATTTTTGTACACAATAATTAATTGGGATAACTTTTTAATAATATTAATATAATTTCATAATAATATAAATGTAGTAATATTAATATCTTACCTCAGCAAATCGAATGTATGAACAACTGTTTGATAAACTATTTATTTGAAGTGTTCGCAGATTACAATGGATTTAATTTTTTTGACACTATGTACTCTTTGCATCGTTGTAATTTTCACATTTCTGCCAAAAGTGTATCATCATTATGTTATTCGACAGAAACTCAAAAACCTACCTGCACCTGTTATTGATTCGATATTTAAATTAATGAGGTTATCAGATTATGGTAAAGAATATAAGATTTTTGTTTTTGACTTTATATAAGATTTTTGCATTATTTTGTTATACAGTATCATTTACATATCTATTTTCGCACACAACTTAAAGCTTCATTATCTCGGGGCGTCATATTTGTTGTCGGAAATGACTTGCAATGAATTAATAGTTACATACAGCTTTATTTTTCAGTTTTTTCTTAAAAACATATTTTTATAATCCTGAAATCTGTCAAATCTGTTGCAAACTGAACATCTGTCTAATGAGTTACTATATATATGTAGAAGTATAAAATATAATTGCTCAAATAATGATACATTTCTGAAATGTCAAAAAATACTGCAGTATTTTGTTATTAAAAGAAAATTAAAAAATAAAGCAGTAAGTAGCAATTAATTTGTGTGTTTATTTTCCATTTCTAACATAATTCAATCAATATATTGTTTTGAGATAGCCAGCTCTAAATTTAAAACTTTAATATTTAAATATATATAATTAAATTAATTACTGT
>NW_017259223.1:786257-786971 GCF_001594045.1 Atta colombica
TTTATTATAATAGCGAAATAAATTATAAATTTAACACAATAATGTTTTTAATAAATAAAACCCTAGTAAGGCATTATTTTTGGTTACCTAATCTGATATTTCTGATCACAGATTTATGAAACGCTGTAACTTTGTCACACTATACCTCTAGACTGAATACGTATTTTTTATCTCAAAAATTTATATCTCGAAATCAGGCAAAGATAGATAAATAAATCAAATAAATAATACTTTATTTTTAATTAATCAATGTTTCAAAGAAATTGTGTTGGAAAAATTTACAAAAATGACTATTTTGAAAAAATTCTCAAATTTTAAATTTTATGTTCAAGAAAGAAGTAGGATTTTTTTAGTTGACTTTTTTGGACTATCAAAAAAAAGATAATATGTGACTCGCTAAAAAGAAAATAATTATTTGAATTATCGAAAATCGACATTTTTGAAAAATCTATACATATTATAAGTTTACAATTAATAAATAAAATTTTATTATTTAAATAATACAAAATGAAATGAAGGATTGTATATGTATAAATATTATTATAGTATATACAATTAAGTTTATTAGGAAATTAACTTAAGTTTATTAGGAATTAAAAATTTCTTATTTAATTTAACTTTAATTTTAGTTTAAAGGATTTAGTTTAAAGGATTTAATTTAGAGGATGATGCAACACTCGCTCTAAAGCAATACATCCGCCCCATAAATTTTGT
>NW_017259223.1:787022-787952 GCF_001594045.1 Atta colombica
CTGAAAAGGGATATGCCGAAAGCTTGCAAGTTAGTCACGTATGGATCCTCAGTACTCTCTTTGAACTTTCATACATTCTCACATCGAGAATAACGTACAAAAAATATCCTTGCAGACTTATCATATCTATGGACAGTTAAAGTTTTTCAGCTTTCTCTCTCAATTCGGATCTTCAAATTATATTAAAAAAGTTACAGCAATGTGAAAATAGGGTATGTTGAATCCATGAACTTACTAGGGTTAATCAGTTCTTTTTCTATTTATAATTGACGAAATTTATTGTAGCACTCAAAATTTGTTGTACACTTATCAGCAAAAAAATGAATTACTAAATTTTAGGACAATTTTTAATATGTTTGAGTAGTGATATCTAAACAAAATTTTAACGAGATGTACCAAAAAACTTAAATTAAAGAGTTTGAACATTCTCATTAATAACCATGTAGATCAAATTTGACAAAGTGTATTATAAAATAGCGGACATTAAAAATAGACATTGAAAGGAAAAACATTTTTTATTCAAACTATTGCGTTATTCAGGGGAATTGGCTATCAGGCATAAAAGTGATATGAGTTTTTAAGATCATTGATTTCCAAACAAATCCGTATATGAAACATTTTTCTCCGATTTTTTAAACAAAATTATATTTCAAAATAAAAAGTTACAAAATGGACAATTTTTACTTGTAAACGTAATGATAGACCGGGGCTATTTGAGACATTTTTTTTCTTTTACGATCTCTGAGTCCTTTATTCATAAAAAAAAATTTGTTGGATGGTTTAAAAGATTGAACCATATTGTTCATAATGTCATTATAGATTAAATACTTTGTACTTATTTTACATATAAAAATGTTATACATATGCGCGACACACACACACACACACACACACACACACACACACACACACACACACACACACACACAC
>NW_017259223.1:788014-796132 GCF_001594045.1 Atta colombica
ATATATAAATATATAAATATATATAATAATTTGTGCTAAAATTTAGTGGTCCGTTTTTTTGCGGATGAATGTATATTAAAAATAAAAAATTTTTTATATTATTTCTTTGAATATTATTGGATTATATTTTTTTCGAACATTATAGCATATTTTACCTAGCACTGTAAATATCACAAAAGGAGATTTCTATGATATGCTGAAACCTTGGTTGGGCAATGGACTTTTGACATCTACAGGTAAACGTTCAATAAACTACATATTTATTTTTCTCACATATTTATTAGGACTGGGCATGTATTCGAAATACTTTTATTTACAAAACGGTATTGGTAAGACAATTTTATTTTGTATTTTGTGTTTGTTCGGACTACATAAAATATTTTGTATTTTGTATTATACGGAATATATAAATATATTTTATATTTTGTATTTCAAATACTTGTATAATTACAAATACAAATCAATTATCTTAATCTTATCTTAATCTTATCTTAATCTTTTATTTGAATAATGGTATACAAAAAAATGGTAAATATTCACATTTTAGGGAAGATTTCTCCGATGGCCTTGACCTTAAAATATGATATGAAAATCATGAGCCTAAGTAATCTCCAACAAGTTTTATTCGGCTAAAGAAAATTAGAAAAAATAGTGTCTTATTTCTGAATCTATATATAATATTAGAGACTATTCCATATCTTTCTTGCTTACGTAACTTTTTACGTAAACGATTTCCACTACCTTCCCCCTTAGAGACACATGACTTTTCATGCGAAGCAAATTCTATCCTATCTCTCCAAGTTGCTTCGCGTATAAGTGCGCCCCTGAGAAAGAGATGGGATGGGAGTCGCTTCGCATGTAAGTTGTACACCTCTCAATCGAGGAGAGGTGCGATGAAAGTTGCTTCGCATAAATAGTAAAATATATTTTAAAGCAGAAAATTTTATTTGTATATATAAAAAACATGAAAAAGATATGAAAAAAATCATTTTTCAAACCCTTCTTCTCAATTTTTTAATTTTTTAACAAATAACGAGCGACGGCTAAAATTGGAGGTTACTCAGAGTCATGATCTAGACAACATATGTCAAGGTCAACGTCATCAGAGAGGTCTTCTCTAAACATTTATCCAAAAAATTTTCGATCTTTCAATTTTCAATACAAAATACGTAATCCTTTCGTGCTCCGTTAAAATACGAAGAACAAAATGCACTTGTATTGCAAATAATATGTTTTAAATAAAAATATTTCAAATACATCTAACCTTAGCTTATTTTTATCATGTACGCTTCTTTAATATATAATCATTCATGAAAATATTTAGATAAAATAAAAAAGGAGATCTCTGTTTTCGTCTAATGTAAACATATATGCATTTTTGTTTCAATACAGGAAAGAATATATTTTAGTCGTTATGATAAATATACATTCTTTCTAAAATTTTTAGAATGAAAGCTGTAAAGAGCGGAATCTCACTCTTAAAGATTAAAAATTGTCTCTTTTTCGAGACAGGTTCAATTAGAGAGTTTGACTGTAGAGTTAATTTGATTATTTATGTTGCTCACGTGCTAGAAAATTGTACAGAGTTTCACGAACTTTTTTCTTATATATATCGTTAATATCCAGTATCAACATGTTAAAAAAACAGAATATCAAAAACAAAAATAAAATCTATTTTTTAAATCTATTTCTTTTAAATATTTCTTACAATAACAAAATCTATTTTTTTTTTTAATTGACAAGGAAACATTCCCAAGTGTAAATCTCAGAATAAAAGCATACCTATATAAATTTGTTATTGGGTAACAGATATATAATGAATAGTAACTAATAAGAGCAAAATTCATCATTTATATAATCTCTATCGATATAAACTATTATATTTTCGATATAAGCAAAAACGTACATATATCAAATATATTTAAATTTTTACGTATAATTGACGATTCTACTTTATTAATTCTGGCTTTTTAGCAAAATAAAATTTTTTTTGATCGCCGAAATTATTTCAAAATTTATAAATTACAATAGAAATAATGGAATTTACACATGCAAGTATTTCCTTGTGAATTAAAAAGTATTCTTTTGTAAAAGTCTCTCTTTATATTTTGCGATATTTTTATAATTTTATTTTTATATGTGTATCATATTTTAATGCTACTTTAGGTGAACAATGGTTCCACGATAGAAAACTGATCGGGCCAACGTTCCATTTTAATGTATTAGATCAATTTGCTATGATTGTGTTTGAAAAGGCAGAGATTCTGACAAAGTGTCTCCAAAAAGAGATAGAAAAGAATCCAGAAGAAGCCATTAATATTTTCCCTTTTATTATCAATGCTGCTCTCGATATTATCTGCGGTAATGTGTCATGTTTTTAATTACATTGTATATAATTATAATATTTCGTGAGAAAATACGTTTTATTTATTGATATAGTCATTTTATGCAGCAAACTTTATCAATTAATTTACGAATAATAAAAAAAATATATAAAGATGCTAGAAGGGTCATCGCTGTGCTTTATTAGGGGTGAGGAGCGTGTTGATACTATCTAGTATCAGTGTGCTCCTGATAAAGTGAACGGCAAGATTCACGAAACATTAGCATTAGCAACGGACAAAAACACGGCGATTACTCGTAAACTTTCTAACATTCTTGAAAATAATAGCCATGAAAAAAGCGTTATGTAAAGGGTAATTTTAATTATATTATTACAAGCAATATGACAAAAGGGTTTATCAATAATACTAATTATTATCTTACAGAAACAGCAATGGGTGTAGATATACATGCTCAAGAAGTTGTAACCAAATATACATCAACAGTACACCTGTCAGTTTTTAAAATTCTTATACTGCTATCATACTGTCCAACGCCATTTTCCAACATGAGTGTGAATAATTATTTTCCATATCTTTGTTTGCTGATAATGAAAAAAATCTGTTAAAATACGTTACAATTTCAAGAATAATGACATTAAAATGATAAATTTAAGAGTTTTCATAAAATTATAAATAATAAATGTTTTAATTATTAAAAAATGTTTTAATTAAATTTTTGTTAATACTATGCGAAAAGAATTTTTAAAACTTGTTTTGCATTTTGTTTTGTTTCGATATGTTTTTGTTTTCACGATATAGCAATTTGGTAATAATTTTTTTCTCATGTGCGTTACATAAAAAAGACATTTTGAATACATGAAAAATTATATTATAACAACAGGCATTTTAAATTTAGAAATTTTAATGGTACTTTCGTGTATCATTAATGATAAATATCATTAATGATATTTTTAAAAATTCCCTTCGAGCTAACAATATCACAAAAATTTCAATCGTCATTTTTTGCTTCTTTAATGCTATTTGCCTCAAAATTATAATATGAGAGTCAGTTTCGTTCACAAATCAAAAATACATAAAAAATGATAAAAATCAATGTCTGAAACGGTCTAGCTGGATCTTAAATGTTTGTATGATTCTTGTGTGAATTTATATACTGATATTCTTCGTAATAATTGGCATATGAAGGAACAATGTCTCTTTAGGCGACGTAAATAAACAATATAATAATAATAATATATTATATTGTTTATTTACGTCGCTTAAAAAGACGTTGTTTTTTCATATGCCAATTATTGTGAAGAATATTACTAAAGCCTCGGTAGTCTAAAAGTTTAGAATGCTCGCAAGGAATGCAAGAGATCTGGATTCGATTCCCTACCGAGAAAATATTTTTCGCAATAAGATTCAATTATTTACAAATTTTAATATGTTATTCAGTATTATTAAGATCGTTTCGAAAATCCAAATAAGCATCAAAAATTTGTTAATCAATTTAACTCGTAATATTACTATGATAGTTTAATAGAGTTAGCGTTTTCAAGACCGAAATATCATTTCGGCATGCGTTTCTGAGATCACTATATATGTAATATATATAAAATCACACAAGAATCATATAAGCATTTAAGATCGAGCTAGACCGTTTAAGGCTTTAATTTCTAGTTTGTGTTATTACATATACGGTCCTATAATATATTATATTACATATATAGTGTATAAAAAATAGTTATTTATATTCGTGTTGCAAAAAATGTTTTGTCGGACAGTATTATTAATAAAACAGCTAATGAATTATTACTTGCATGTTAATGTAAGAATTAATGATAAATTTTAATAATTATTTACATAATATGTTTATACTTAATATGTTTATACTTAATTATTAAAATTACATATTATGCAGTTTACGTAAGTTAAACAACAATCGTACTTTTAGAACTTCCTCGTTAATAATAAAACGACTGCTTCGACCGTGGCATTGGATTGAATGGTTGTACTATTTACTGCCTACAGGGAAACAGTTTAAATCAGCGCTTGATATATTACATGGATTTACAAAAGAGGTACAGAAATGCTAAAAATGTTTGTATTTAGCCACTTAAAACAGTTAAAGTTTTACTAAAATGTTTTACTAAAATTTAGTTTTACTAAAATTTATATTATTTTGAAGAAATTCATATTTACATCTAACACGATAAATTCTATATAGGTGATAAGTAAGAGAAAAATTGAACGACAATCGCAAAACGGCCATACGGAACTCGAAAATGAAGACAATGAATTTAATATAGGTGCGATTGTAAATTTGAATTATATATTGTACTTTATACAGATTATAGGTACATAATTTATTTAGGTACTTTATAAATATTCCTTATTTAATAAAATTTATTATATTAGGTAAGCGTAAGAGACAGGCGTTCTTAGATTTATTATTAGATCAGAATGAGAAATCTGATACTCCTTTGACCGATGATGAGTTGAGAGCGCAAGTTGACACATTCATGTTTGAAGTAAGACGTCCGACATTAAAATTAAAATTAAAATTTTACAATTATTGTACATAAAATTTTCTGTTTAATTAAATTAACAAGGTAATATATCTGTAAAAAGGACATGTAAAATAATATAAAAAATGTTAATAGGGGCATGATACAACTGCAGTTGCGATAACTTGGACGCTCTTTCTTTTGGGCAATAATTTAAAGCATCAGGCAAAAGTTCACGAAGAACTAGAGGAGGTTTTCGGAGATTCAGAAACACCAGCCAGTGTAAAAGAGCTGTCGAAATTAAAGTATCTCGACAGAGTCATAAAGGAGACACTCCGAATATTTCCGAGTGTACCTCTAATCTCAAGGGAACTATCGAAAGATGTAAAAATAGGTAGGACAAAACTTTAACTGCTACTTAAGTAAGAATTTCAAAAAATGCACCAATATGTAAATTCATTTATAATAAAATAATTAAATTAGAGGTTCGAATCAAACATTTGCAAAATTGAATCGAATCGAATCTTTTCATGTTCGAAAACGAATCTGAAATCTTTACACTGAATCAAATCGAATCGAATCCTTTTGATTCAAAAACGAATCAAATTCGAATCAAATTTTCACATACTGACAGCTGAAAAAAATTTAAAAGCTGCAAAAATTCATTTTAAATGTATAAGTATATCAAAAAGTTGATAATATGACATAAACATATTCCGAAAATAAATATTTGCATATAGTAAATTATACTATAAAATGTAGTAACAACAAACATAAATTGAAAGTACGTAATCAAACATTTATTACTACCAAGAGTTGGAAATTGGTAGCAAAGTTAGATGGTTATTACGAAATTATTATATCACAAATATAATCATATTATTAATTGTTTTAAACAAAATAATTTGGTAATTGTAACCAAATAATCCCTTTTATGTATTAAAAAAATTTGTACAGTATCTTAACGAAAAAAATAATTTTTTGTTATTATTACTTTTTATTTTCCAATTTCAATTCATTATTTTCTGTTTTGCATATCTATTTTCTATCTTATTAATTACAATTAAAATATTATTATTATTATTAATATTAAAAAACACATCGTCGGTAAGATTTAACTTACGATCCCTAGAATGATAGTCTAATACATTTACGCTGAGCTAATCGCACTATTAGGATAAAACATTGCCAACGTTAATTATACTTTCTATTGTAACATTCTTAATTTCATGTCTCTGCTGTCAGTTTAATATTATTAATATTTGAAGAGAGTACATGAAACGAAATAATACGCTGGGATTTATCAACATAGTTTGGAAATGACAAAGCAATTCTCCTCAGTCTCGAGAGATCGTCTGATCATGACGTGTTTCGTCTCGCTGCGATCTGAGTGTTGAGTGTTTTATTTTCGAGCAAATGTGATCAGCTTTGATAATTTTTATTTCAATAGTTTTTTTTAAGGATAATGTTAAATTATCATTTATATAAATGTGGTCAAAAATACTATTGCTACACGGAAAAAAAAATTTGGAATAGTGGAAAATGAACGATCCAGAATTCTAATTAAGCTTACTAAATTTCTGATTAAATTTAGATTGATAGAAGGTTACATTCTGATTATTTTGAATTCTGGTAAATTGAAAAATGGTTATTTCAACTAAAATTCTGATAGATTATGAATTTATTTTGAAACATGTAGTATTTCGCTATTAAATTGACATTTTGTTATGTGCTCCAATTAATTATGTATAATTATGTTTAATTATATGTAATAATGTTTAATTAGATTTCGTATTAAAGCAACAATAATTTCTTATAAAAAACGCTATTGTATATTTTTATTAATATTATATGTAATCTTGGAGTTGTTGAGAGAGAGAAAAAGAGAAGGCTCTGAAACACCTTTATCATTTATTATTTATCAATATCGTCATGCCTGAGCGCGCGAATATCAGCTCCGATCAGTAAACTTTGATTGCTATTAATTTAAAAATTATTATAATCTCGATTTCTCATATTAATATTTTCGTCTTAGAATGTTGTCAAAGAATCCATTTTTGAAAGGATGTTTTTGAAGCACTGTATATATATATATTAATTTGTTTCTCTTTTATTTTATAGATAATTATATTCTTCCGAAAGGTATCACGGTCATATTGACAATATTATTAACACACCGAAATCCGGTGGTTTGGCCGGACCCATTGAAATTCGACCCGGATCGCTTTCTTCCAGAAAATTCAAAGAACAGAAATCCGTACGCCTATATTCCGTTCAGCGCTGGACCAAGAAACTGTATAGGTCAGAAATTCGCTCAACTCGAAGAGAAAATTGTGTTGACTGCTATCCTCAGGAAATGGAGAGTGAAAAGTGTGAAAACATTCGACACGATGAAATTCGAAGGTTCTCTCATTTTACGACCAAATGAAGATGTATTAATGCATTTCACGCCGAAGTAATGAACAATTTGCTATCAAATAAGATAGTTGGCCCAGAAATCATCAAGATACCAGTAATCGCAATTTCACGTATTAAAGATGTATTTTAGTGCTTTCTGTCGAGCATGAGACTTACTAATATTTTTATTGGTTCCAAGAAAGTATTTATAATATTTTGTTACATTATGAAACTCGTAAATATATGAATTCACTATTGATTAAATCGAATATGTGCAGCAACCGAGCCTATACGTGATTTCGATCAACTGTTTCATTATGAAGTTAAAAGACATTGTTTAAATCTCATGTGATTTTGGAGTATTGGCAACTTGCATGAAATAAATTGAGCTTCGAGTTATAAATCGAGATCGCAGTTTTATGTTTTCATCGCAGTTTTACGCACAAATTATTATTTCATAGGTTTTTTTTTACGTAATAAGTACTGGTTCACCGAAGCACGTTCGAGTAATCGCCATATCTGTTGATTACTGGGATTAGATGGAAAAAATTCTTGTAAATCGAATAATAATGTATTCAAACTTCAAATAAAAAAATTAGATCCATAATTGTTATCTAGACATTCTACGGACCAGTAATCATAGGCATAGTCGACTTAATAAATACGACTTAATAAATACTTAATAGATACGCAAGTAAATAAAGAATGTCGACCACTAAATCATTTCTGTGTCGATAATTGGTATTAGAACAAAGATCGGCACTATTCGAATAAAAACTAATTTTACAATTCTTTCTATTAAAACAGCTGTTAATATTTATTGAAAATTTGTAATAATGATAGTTCTGAAAAAAAAAAATTATAAAAATATATATATTATATATATT
>NW_017259223.1:796359-800650 GCF_001594045.1 Atta colombica
ATATATAAATTTATGTGTCTGAATCATTCCATCATTCGTGTATGCGATCATTAAACACATATTTGGCATTTTGTGAGACATATCTATGACGATTATTCAGCAAACTTTTATTTTGGCGACTTTTATTTGGACGATTATGGCGGCATGGATAACTCGTATATTTGCGCCTTTTAATTTTTCCGAAGGATTTTCTCAACAACAGTAGTAGAAATAAGAATTTTAGAGTGACGTTTTATTTATCACAAAAAATTGATTTAAAATAACCTAAAATAACAGTTACTCACTTTTCAATCTGAAAAATATAAATTTGCAAAGTCAAGTATTTGGTTAACATGACGATTACTGAGCCAACTACCTTATATGTTTTTATAATATGATTTTCATAATTATTTTTCAATAATTTTTATCTAATTATATAATTATAATGAGGTATATGTTGATATAATATCGAGATATGTTCAAGAAGCGCATTTCTATCTAAATATTTGTGCATTATGTGTAATGGTTATTCGAAAAATGATAATATAAATTTAAAAGTGAATTAAATTTAATTCATAAAACATTAAAAATTGAATTAAATTTAAATTAAACTTAATCTGATCTTAATAATTTATAAGTATATAAATTTATACTAAAAATATAATTCACAAATAATAATTTATAAGAATAATAATAATTTATAATTTATAAGAATCTTATTTAAGACCATATATGTGAGAATACAATCGATAAATTAGAAATGAAATACCTATTTCGAAACTCGAAAAAAAGTGTTATCTTTTAGACTCCGACTGTACATAAGATGGTGATTATTGGTTTGACAGTTTAGAGAGATCAAATCAATGACTATCTTATGTATACTTCGAAATCATACAACTTTTGTCTGAAACGTTTTTTTTTTACTTTGTTTCTGAGAAAAAAAATATGTATGGGTGGTGTCAGACACTCGGTATATACTATATATATACTATATATATATATATGTATATACATGCATATATACCATATTTGTAGTTATTCAAATAGTTATGCATGCCGAATTGGTTTTCCGGATTTATAAATGCAATTAAACAATTGTAATAATATTACAAATTAAATTAAATTGACAAGCAATTTTTAATAATTCGGTGCTCAATCAGACATCATATTAGAAAGATGTGCTGAAAAATTCTAAATAAATTTATTACGAAAAACATTATCTCGGCTGAGAATCGAATCTGAATCTCTTGTATTCCATACGAGCATGTATTCTGCCTTTAGACTACCGATGGTAATGAAATCCAAGTTGAATGATTCAATTTCCTACTTCCGATAGATGTCGGTAGCTACTCTGATAGCATGGAAAGTTTCAGTTGTGTTGCAGGAACCTTCCAATATCATCACATTTGTAATTCTGAGATTCTTTTTTGAAATATTACAATTGCAATATTTCTGTAATTACTTTGATTAAAATCTTGAGCTTGAAATATTTCTGTAATGTATAGTTCTTTCAATAGTGCAAATGTAAAGTTTCTGAAAGATTTCTGAAACTCCGAATTAATAAATGCAGATATAACATTATCCGATCGATCGATCATGCTCACACTCACGCACGCAACACGCATCCACGTACGCACGCATGCGTGCATGTATGCAACGTAGATAAGAATATTAATTTTCTAGTAAATTCTAGCTTAGTCAGAGCAAGAAGAGAGAGAAAAAATATCTCAAAAAATTTTATTTTTATAGTTACATTTTTTAATATATTTTATTAATTTAATATATTATATAAAGCTTTAATATTATATATATATAGAGCTAAAGGTAAAGTGAATGTAATGAGCTTCAAAGATCTTTTTTCAAAGATACGTAAGGTACAGTGATTTAATAATATATTGTTCAAATCAATCAATTATGATTGACAATATTAATAACATAAGAATAAGAATATTACGATTTAATAAAGTATTTTGCTTTTTTACTAACAAATATTTATTCCCGCACATACAGACTGAGCAAAATATATCATTAAAATATTTAACATACAAAATATTGCTAAATATTGTCAATTATATTAATTAGTATTTGAATTATAAGGTACAAATTACTTTCTTTTGATTTGAAATAATTTGTATTTCAAATCAAAAAGTTAAAAATACTTTGTAATTTAAATATTAATTAAGATTGATAGTATTTTGTATTTTAAATACATTAATGATGTATTTTGCCTAGCCCTGCCCGCATATATAAAATTTTTTTACATTCTTGCCAATGAAATTAAAGAAAATGTTGCACTAACATATCACTGAAAGATTTTACAAACGTTTTTGTAATATTTCAGAAACGTTTCTTGCGGATCACAGTGACATTTTGATGTTGCCACAATCTTGTAAACAAAAACTTTTTAAAAATATCATGCAATGTAACTGCGATTGTTTCAATGTTTTAATGTTATGTTCGTGCAACATTACAGAAATCTTTCTGTGCTATTAGAATAAATACAAATTATTTATGTTTAATATACTTTTTAATATTACTTAGAGCTGATTGTTCCATTTTTGGATAAACTATGTAGTAATTTATCCAATGGATAAACAAAACAATAAAAGATAATAAGAACATAAGAGAATAATAAGAGAGTTAGAGAATGAGCTGAAATTTATTGAAAGGTGGAACAATCCAACCTTAGACATTTTATAAAACATACATATATATATTTATGGCGCAATAATAATGGCGCATATTACAGGCTTATTTAAAAAAAGAATTGTTTCTGTCATTATCTCTGAATATAATATAGTTCGAAGCAGTGTTATATATTAATTCGTAATAATTGTGCCATAAATGTATATATTTATTTAATATGCTTAACTAATAATTTCAAATTTGTTATTGCATTTCTAAATCGAGCAATCGCATTAATTACTGATCGATTTCTCGGATATTTATATCAAATAATATTCTACATTCTTTTCATATCTCATTTTGATAATTGCGGAATGTTACTGATTTATATTTGAATTTAGTATAGTTAATAATAATATTTTTGATTTATTTTCTATGGCTGAAAAGTATATACTTTTGGAACTTAAAATAAAATAGATATATATTTGATATTTGATGAAAACGAAAAAGAAAATTCTAATGCGGGAATAAAAAAAAACAAATTTCTTGTCGGATAGTGCGAAATACTCGTTGCGATATTATCGATCAAATTTTTCCTGGCAGTTGTTTCGTGTCGGGAGATAACTCGATGATGACGAAACTTCGTATTTGGCGCTGTAAGTTTCCGGTATTTCGTCATCGTCAGGCCGGAAAACACAAGAATAGAAATATCGATGTGATAGATAGTGGATAACCTCACTTTTGGAATTTAAAAAATATCGCAGTGATATTTAAGCATTGAATACAATGTTCCGAATATATAATTTCACTAATGTAACCTCCTGTGTCGTTGCCGTTAAAAGAAACAATGTAAGATTCGTGAATATTCTTAAAATGAAAGAGACAATCCAACGATTGCTTGGTATGAATTCCAACGAGTTACCACATACGCACATTTGTCAAGTTGGCGATCCTGTCTTGCGCGGTCATGCCATGAAGATAGAATCTGAAGTTATAAGATCGGCGGATTTTCAAAAGGTATTGTTGCAAAGAATGTAATAGACTATGTATATGAAATTTGCTTGCCATGCCAACTTGCTACACGTCAATTGTTAGGCCTTCATGAAATATTCGCCAAGTTTTAACTTTCTATTCTCACCATTGCAAGAGTAGCAATTGTGATAAAAATTTCTTTATCATAATTTTTTTTCTAATTTATAAAAATTTATGCAAAAAAATTAGTGACATTCTATTTATCAAAAAACATCCTCGAAAATTTTTATAGATTTTTAGAATACAAATTCGAATTTTAAAAGATTCAAGAAGTTTAAAATTGTTATAATATTTAATATTTAAATGAAATCGAGTGACTATAATTTCATTTTTTTGTCACAATATCTTTTCAACATTATTTATCTCAAATTATTTATTATCAGACTTTTTGGAAATAAACGTTAATGTTAAAAAATTAAAAACGTGATATTTTCTCACATTTTTGTGCAGAAATAACTTAATTAGTCTGTCATTAAAATTGTAATATTGATAACAACTAAAAGTCTGCGCGCGCGTGACAATATGAGATATTAAAATAACTTTTTATAATATCGTTAATGATGAGAAAATCAGTTATAAGAAAGAAAATCTTGATTTAATTTTTATTTTTTAATACTAGCACATTTTTCCAAAAAGTCTAAGAAAAGAGATGATA
>NW_017259223.1:800750-808765 GCF_001594045.1 Atta colombica
AATTTTAAGCTTCTTAGAAAAAACGGCGTTACTTTTATTTTTTCTGTAATCTTGTAGTGCTGTTCTTGCCTGCACATGTTCTAGGTACACTAAATATATGTATTTTATCTCTACATAAAAAATGAAATTAATATCATGTTATTAATCTAAGAAGTTTAAAATTATTTTATTTCAGTGAAGTTTTGATTACTTTATTAAGTGAGTAACATTATATTTTTACAGTCATACAGTCATTTTCTCAATGTTATATTTATCTTTTTTTAGATTTTTGGAAAGATGTACTAACATTAAAAATAAAAATTAAATCAAGATTTTCTTTCTTATAACTGATTTTCTCATTATAAACAATATTATAAGAAGTTATTATTCTAATATCTTATATGCAGATTTTTAATTGTTATCATTATTGCAATATAATATTACAATTTTAATGACTAGTCTAATTTTTGCGCAAACTTCTTGAATTTTAAAAATTTCAATTTGTATTTTAAAAATCTTTAAAAATTTCCAAGAATTTTTCTTGATGACTAGAACATCACTAATTTTTTGCACAATTTTTCATGAATTAGAAAAAGAGAAAAAAATTATAATGAAAAGATATTTTTTAATTAGTATTCTCACATTGGAAGATAAGAGATTAAAGCTTGACGAAAATATTTCTTTCGTAGATCTAATAATTGATGTATAACAAGTCTAATTTAGCATGAGGACAAATCCATATTCTGCTTCACTCTTTGTTATTAAAGTTTTTTTAAAATTTAATACAGAAGAGATATTTGTAAATTAGTGATTTGCTCTAAGGAAAAATACTTTAACTTTGCAAGAAAAAATTCTGCATTTAAATTATAACACAAATTATTTGATATTTTAAAAAAATGTCAAAATAAGCAAGAAAATCCGTAACAAACGTACAAGAAAAAAATCTATAATTTCTAAAGACAATTTTATGATTAATCGCAAAGATTATGAAGTTGTTATCTGCATGCAAATACATTAATTTTATGTGAGATATGGAAATTAAAAAAAAAGATAAATATTAAAATATGTTATGTTCGATAATTATCTTTCTTTAATGTAATTATAAAATAAAATTTAAATTATTTTTTAAAAAACAATGCAAAAATCATTTTTATCCTAAATCATTATATCCTATTCTTTTTATGATGAATTTTAAAATTAGTTTTATCATGTAATTCTTTTTTATTATGTTGTAGGTAGTCACTACTATTCTAAATTAAAAATTTTACTATTTAACATAAAAATATAGAATTGCATTACTGATTGTTATTCATTATTCAGGTAATCACACATTTAATAAACGTTATGCGAGCATATAAGTCGTACGGTCTGTCTGGGCCTCAAATCGGACTTCCTTGGCAAATATTTGCCATCGAATGCACGGAGGAGATTATGGAAGGAGTCGAGAAATCTGTTAGAAAAACTCACGAAATGAACATCATCCCGATGACGATTTTTATCAATCCTGAATTAAAAATTATAGATTATACACCCATTACCCTTTACGAGGGATGTGAAAGTATTCGAGGATATTCTGCTGCTGTGCCGAGAGCTTACGAAGTGGAAATTAAGGCATTGAACGCTTCTGCTGAACAGTTTACGTGGAGAGCATGTGGATGGTCTGCTAGAATAGCACAACATGAATACGATCATTTACAAGTAAGAGTCGTCAGAAAGAAGAATATTCTAGTACTACGAATACGTAGAATAAGAATAAATTAGTTACGTAGAAAGTAATTTATTTTTATTTCTCAGGGAAAGCTGTACATAGAGAAAATGGACGTAAGGACATTTCATTGCATGGCTTGGGATAAAATTAATAAAAATAAGGGCAAAATACGCTTAAGTTTTTTGCCGAGGAAATATTGATTGGTGTATGACGCATATGAATTAATATTTATATTGATTGAAATAAATGCACTGTGCGTACATTAAAATTAAAGCGTGCTTATTCATACCATATATACACACACACGCACACGCACGCACGCACACGCACGCACGCACACGCACACGCACGCGCACACACACACACACACACACACACACACACACACACACACACACACACACACACACACACATACACACACACATATATGAAAGTAAACTTCCGATCATTTTAATTAATGTTATTAGTGTTGTTTTTAAAGTTAGCTGTTTCTCTTATCACATTTATATTTTTCTTTATAGATAAAATTATAAATTTTAGAGTACAATCTACTCTTGATTTACAAAATAGTAATAATTATTTTTTTGTAAATATCTTGATCACGTTCGTTCTTTGATGATCAGATAAACTGAAAAAAATATTTTATCTTTTCCTTGAATGTATTCAAAAACGATAAACATTCACGAAAAGAATAATTTTCCTGAAAGATTTACAATTTGAAAATAATTTTGTTGGTTCATCAAAATAATTTTGTTGGAAACTCAGACTGGTTACTAGAAATATCAAAATTGCAGCATTGCTCATCATTTTTCAATTTCTAACATAATTATTTTGATGGTGCAATAAAATTATTTTCAAATCCGTATCCAGCAAATATTTATTCAAATCTTTCAGAAATCCTTCTTTTCATGTATATCTATTTATATGACATATAATACCTCTAGTAATAGAATTTACTTTAACAATAGAAATTGTTTGTACCTCAGTTTTTCTCTCAATATACAAGCGATTTTTCGTGACATTAACTTAAAACGTAACAGCTACATAAAAAATAGGATATTTTATTTACGCATTTTTCAGAATACAATCATAGTAGATTATCAGATATACGGTCACAGGTACACGGAATTATATAGTACCGAATGAACGAATAGAATAAGTATTTCATTTGTATAAACCGCATTTTGCATGATTCTGTTGAATTTACAATTCCTTGCGTTACATTCAGTCGCTATCTTACTAACGCAGCATTGAATATCGTTCAGTTACATTTTATCACGTAGTTTTTACATTTTTTTAGTGATCTCTGATATGATAATAAATATATATTTTATTAACGTATATACATTGCAGCTATAATTCTTTTATTATGTGCTTTGCGTTAACTTTCGTTAACAAGAAGAAATAATTCTCTAATTATTTTAAATCTTTTATTTTAAATCTTTTATAAATATGTGAATAATGTATCAGTTTGTAAAGTTTTCGCTCTTTATTTTTTTCTCTCTAATTGCGATGGAGTTTACATTTGTGAGAAAAATTTTAAATAAAATTTTTGCTCATTTATTTTTTTTTTGTTTAAAACGAGTTTTATCTAGGTAGAAATTCCAATAGTTAGAACGGCTGATATAAAAAGCAAGTTATAAATATCACAACACAGTTATGGTATGAAAAATTTCTCGGTATCGTAGATATTCTGTTTATTATTTTGTGTGCGTCATTAATGTACAGAACTGTTTTGGACCATTCAAAGAATTGAAGTGTGTTTTCTGGTACTCAAATGGATTTTCTGGGTTTTTTTTCAGCTGCATTAGTTGTCCTCTTATTCATAAATAATCACGACTCTGTGTATTTCCCTAATTATATACTTTTATTAAAAATTACGTTAATATATGACGTGTATTATGTACACCTAAATCGTATCTTAAAAAGCGTTTGTTTTCCCAGAGTATTTCTTGCTCCGACAACATTTGAAAATTTAAAAGGAACATGAGTTATAAAGATATTACACGTACATTTTGAGTTTATCAACGTTGTTTTGCTTCCTTTAAAATTTATTGAATAAATAGGATGAAAAAAAAAGTACATTAAAATGAATCTCTTTTAAAATATCATGCACAATAATAGACATGAGAGAAAAAACCTATAATTATTTAATATAAAAACATAATTGGATTTTATCTTTATATGTATTAAAAAGTTGAGACCTACTACTTATTTTACGATATTAAGTTTTGAATATAAAATTATGTATTATTATTAAGTTTATTTCATAAGAAATGAAGCGATTGAAATTTAGATTTTCGCAAGTAAGAAATAACATAGCGATAAATTTGGACTTATTACAGATTATCTACGAATTCACAACCACATCTAGTACGCGTTTAATGTATTCACATAATTTACAATCATTAATTTATCAACAAAAAGCTTGCAGTTGACTGTGAGGATATATAATTTTATATATGAAATTTTATAATTTTTATTTTACTTAGTTTAAATTATGCATAAATTTTATTTTTTAATTCTTAAGCTTATTTGATTGAAGAAATATCTTACCTTTAAACAAGAACCTTTAGTCTTGAATTTTTCAGTTTTCTCTTTGAAATAATTCTTATATACAATAGGAACACGACAATTACGCGATTATGCGTTATATCATTATTCCTTAGTTTTAAACATTTTTCTAACACCAAATAATCGCGACTCTTAATGCGTTCATTTTCTTAAAAACATCATGTATTAACACTACGAAGAAATTGCAGTAAATACAATATTTTGGTCCGTTGATTTTTTTAAAAGACTATGAATGGTACGCCGATAAAGATAATTTATATAGATAGTGATAGTCAACATAATAAAACCAGAAACACACAGAAAAATATGAGGCAGTAAAACATAAGCAGTAAGTGAATTGGTCAATAGTGAATTCACAATAGTGAATGTAAGGCAATGATGTCACGTTCTCTGCTGTGATTGACCGAATTGTTTACTACTTCTTTGCACTATCTTACATTTTTCAATGTGTTTCTGACTTTACTTTTTTAAGTTACATATAATGTAATAACATAGATATCTCTTCGTGACTAAAAAATGTCGTATGTGACTAGAGAGAGAAACTCGATTAAAGTTCTTGAAACAAAATAATTGCATTTTGGTCTAAGTGTTATACAAGGACTAGCTTGACAGAGGGAAAAAAATCGCTCTTTCCCAGGATGCTGCAAAACGCAGGTGCAATTGAGCTGATTGCGTCGTTGGTTGATAGAAAGAGCGCCAGCATTAAAGGAAAATTAGATATTATTTTCATATCCAGGTATGTACTCGTTGTTGCTGAGAGTTTTCTTCCTCTTGTCAGGACACATGTCCTCTGGTCTGCGAAGCCCTCCATTTTTTGCCATGATCGCGATGATGAGCCAATAGCCGGTCATTTCCTCTCACTGATTGCAGGTGCAGTGGTATTCGCACCGTGCCTATCGAATTAGAAATAGAGCTTGTTTGCATCGATACATCGATTGTTACGTATCGTGCTATATCCAATTATACTATGGTGATTAACAGCGCCGTTCCGTGCCGTTGAATTTAATGTATGCGTACGTATAATTCGTGCGAATTATTGAATTCGTCGTTATGTATCAAAAATCAACGAAGCTCTAACAAAATTAATGTTACTTTTTATTGCGTGCATTATTCTAAATCAACATATGTAAAAACTTAACTTTACAACAAAACTAAAGTTCACAGATATATGTGTACTTAATTGAAGCTCAATGGAAGGAAATACTGTGCGAAAAATAAAAATTTAATGGACTTTTATGAGAATATAATTAGAAAAGACGATATTAATATTTATAACAATAATGGAACAACAAAACATCTACTCAATTAAAATGCTATAGAAAACGCGCTAAAATCACTATACTAATTATTTTTATCTTAATATATACATATTTTGTTATCAAGAATTAATCCTTTCAGCAGTAAATTAATTATGGAAATTCTGAGATTTTGTATTTGTTAATAGGATTTATTCTTTTAAATTCCAAATTAAAGGTTTAATTCTTGATTTTATAAAGAATAGTTTCCCGCAAGTTAACAAATAACAAACATGCAATCATAGTTCATTTTCCACGTTTGTTTCGTGTTTATTACTTCCCGTCAGAATTGCTGTATTGTGATCGATACGAACCACGGGATGCGAAGCGAACGGCTCGTATCTGCATTACACATTTAACGCTAAATATATTTGATTCTCACTGGTATCGAATTTTCCTATATGCAAACAATTTTTATGTTGAATGACGATTTTACGTCCGTATTATGTTCTGTTAAATATATATATATATGTTAAATTATATATACATATATATATATATATATATATATATATATATATATAGATATATATATATATGTATATATAATTTAACATGCGTTGCGAACGAGGGAAAGATCACGAGCCGGTATCTTCGATTCCATTAAATCAAGTATGTACTCGAGTGTTTGGAGGCAAGATATAAGCTTTGCTCGGAATCAGAACAATGATCAGAGCGAGGTGCAATTCCTGGCCATGACAACGTTGTCATGATCGACGTCCGCGAGAACGTCGGGGACCAAGTGACGTAAATCTATAGCTGATGTTCGCGCGTTCCCTTGGGCTAGGTCAGTGTCGTCGAAATGAGACTCTGACTCGCTCCTAGGCGTTGTGGAGCCGGTGGTGCAAGTGTGCTCCGAGAAGGTGCACGTACCATTCCGCGATATTCTGGTGTGCATGTCCGGGCTACCGGTGCAGCTGTATCTGGACGTCACGGCCTCCGAACGCGACAGAGACGGCTCCGACGTCACACGCACCCACGGACACCAGAAGAAAAATTGAGCGAAGCCACGGCGGAATCTGCACAAAGTATGTTGGAGATCGATGGAGTATATTACGATTCATTCTTAAAATTCATTAAACTTCAAGATACTTTTATACAATAAGTGCAGTTCAAGCAGCGTCGTGAACTGCACTCACTGTACCCATAACAAAGAAAGTCAGTCAGCTGTTTGCCGTACATAAACACGTTGTGCTGTACATGGACTTATAAACGTGTTTCTTTCTTTGATGATTTTCAATTATCGAATAATCAATCCTTTGTGATTGTCCTTTGTGATTAATTAATAAATCGGTTAATAAATTCCTTGTTTTATCAAGTAAGTGCAATTGAAGTGTCAACATGTTGAAACGTGACAATTTATAAAAGAAGAATCTCATTGTGAGAACGTGTGATTTGATATCTACGTATTTAAAAGACATTTAATATTTGAGTGAAAAAAGTGAATTACAAGCCGAGCACTTATTACTGTGTATCCAAATTTATTCCTCCGACTGTTTCAAGAAACTAGAACAAAATGGAATCATTGAACATCTACAAGATAATAACAATTTTATAATTAAGATAATAATAAGCTTTTAAAGTGTATTTGGCTTACGTTTTTGTTCAAATATTCACTCTTTGCTAAGAAATGCAATCGCGTTTCTCATAAGACTTTTCATAAATATGTAATAAACGCTAATAAATAAGCGCGACAGCGCAGATAAAATTGTTAGAGAAATTTTTGTAAAAGTGAAAAATTAGACAATAATTGCGTACAAGTATTGTAACGCCTATTGTAACGCCTTGACATATAATTAAGTCTAAATTTTCTGTACATCGAATTGTAAGAAACGCTCTTAGAATTCAACATAATGAAATAATTTGATTTCTATATCAATAATAATTTTAATTATGTGCTTATTATACGTAATTATTGTCTAATTTCCCTCTTTTACTACATTTCTTTAACAATTTTATCAATGTAATTAAAAAACAATTCGATACTCAAAGGGTTCAATATTCATTTTAATTTCATCTAATTCTAATTTATAATTTAACAAAATTAGCATATTTAAAATATGTGAAAGACAAAGAGATAAAATATGTGAAAGACAAAATTAGTATAGTAGAGAGAAAAAATAAGAAGAAACGTGTTTTTATAAACGTGTTGTCAATTGAAACGTTTGTCGCGACAATCAATTAAAAGTGTTAATGGTATTATTTATGCTTCTGATTGGTTGTCGCGATAAACATTTCAACTGATAATAGTTGTTTGCAACGCATTGTAGAATGTCCTTAATCGTGAGCGCCGCTCCTGCCCGTCTTTTCTACATGGCCCGTGATATGCTATTTCTTCTTGTAATTTGAAAATTAAACTTCAGACAAAGTTTTTGCAAAAAAAATCTTAGAATTAAGTCAGGAATATGATACTTTAAGAACAAATGTTTATTCTAAATCACTCTGTATATATATAT
>NW_017259223.1:808865-813939 GCF_001594045.1 Atta colombica
TCATATACAAATTACATTCTTTTTATGATACGCACGGATAAAGATTGATCTTTTAAGAAAAGAACGTTACCAAAATCATCTAATTGTTTCGGATGAAAA
Source organism: Atta colombica (assembly GCF_001594045.1). Lineage (NCBI taxonomy): Eukaryota > Metazoa > Arthropoda > Insecta > Hymenoptera > Formicidae > Atta > Atta colombica. The sequence continues at coordinate 808,965 of NW_017259223.1, forward strand.
ATCTCATATGCAATAATATAGAGAAAAGGCTATATTTCAATTATTACATTATGATCTTATTGTTGCGCCGTTGTTATTATTCACCATCATTATAATCGTGGTCCAGATGTGGAAACACAATGATATTCGCGTGTCATACGTAAATGAATATTTATGAGACCGAAGCATATTCTGTCGATAGCATGCAGAAAATTGAAATTGTGCGTTTGATCTGCGGATGCTTCGCAGCGAGGTGTTCAATGTATTATATTTCCATTTTATTGGTTTTGACGTTACATTTATTTTTTTTCACATGTCAATAAATAGCAGCAATGCCGATGTTAACAAGAAATAAAACGTGCACGCTGCGTGTGATGTATAAGAGGAGATTTGAGAGAATTCCAACACATGCACGCACGCACGCACGCACGCACAGTTCGACTCTCGACACATTTCCATTCTCATTTGCGAGCAAAGCGAAATTATTTCAATTGCTCTCCGAAGATTCGCATGGCTTTTCTCGCTGGACATATAGTAAATCGGTCGACGTTTACTGAACTGTGCATGTGTTTGAAAACATATCCCTGCGATGCAAGTTCTATGACGACATAAATCGTTTATTTTGCATATATCGGAATCTTGGTTTGGTCGATCACATTTTCATTATCATGGATATTCAACATTCAAATTGATCGTTTATGTAAACGCTTTAATGGCAACGACATTACTTCCTGTTTCTATAATAACTTTGAGCGTTTCTCCATCCTTCCTTCGAGGTATCTCTAAAGTCGGATAAGCTTATCTTTTGTGTACTATATTGGATTAACTCTCGACAGTTCATCAAACACTCTCGATGAGGTAACGATTATCGATGAAATGAATCGTCGGTAATCGAGTCTTAACTAAGAACCTTACAAGATAAAGCTACACTATTGTATACTAAGTAAACCAAACTATTTTTACAAATCTTTGTAACTTTACATATACGTAAATACATCTGCCTTTGACTATTTTATATATCTTAATAACAAAGATAAAGTTATTAAAATAGATTAAGAAAGTTAACAAATACAATTTAAAAATTAATAAAATTTATACGTGACATTTTAACAAAATATAAGATATAAAAATGATATTTATAATAGAAACTCAAACTCATGTCGAGGATCTGCACTTTAAGAGCGATATTTTGTAGCGAAGACTTGTGTTTAATTTGTGTAGATCCACTAATTAACATAGAATAATTTAAGTTAGTCCTTGCTTATCGCGATGGGCAAACTTATGAAGCGAAGCACTGCGCGGTATTCAAGATGTTGAAGAGAGAAACTTTCGCGAACTCTGTTAACAAATGACGAGAGGATTCGTCGATACTGTATCTATGTATTTGCTTATCTCACGAAATTGGAGCTGCACAAGGATTCTCAAGAAATAATCTTTCCAATATATTACAATGCTGACATTGTAAGAAAATTGAACTTCTGTTACAATATATTAAAATTGTTATATGTTTTGAAAAGCATTGCGAATAATAAAGCAAGAAGCAAACGTGAAAACGATGTGTTTTCACGTTCAAGTAGAGAAGCAAAAATCTTACCTAGTATTCATCCAACAGTAAATTATAGGATTGTACATGCTATTGGACATCGCCAGCCAATATATGCCTAGAAAGACCTCCTGGATGTACGGTTCATTTGTAATCTCTGGCAGATAGGACGTCACTATGAAGTACATATGAAACGGAAGCCAGCACACTGCGAATATTACTACTACGACTATCATCATTTTTACGACCTGAAATATAAAGAAAAATCATATCAGTCAAGACATAAAAGGAACCAGTTTCTCCATGATTAATTCACTATAAAGTTAGACTTTTCCAATAAAAATAAAAACAACGAAGATATTTTCAGTACCATAAAAATTTTATTGAAGAAAAAAGTTATATTATTTATATTTCACAATGAAGCTATCACAAAAGTATATTTTAAATAAATAAACTTAAATTCTCTTTTATACGTATTTACATTAAGATTTTCCCATAAAAGTCACATTAAATAATTAGAGATTATTGTTTTAAATTAAATTATACTTGAATGATATAATAAGAGAATAATCAGCTTATATGTTTCATATTTAATTAAATTTGGGAGATTATATTCTGCTCATTTTAATATGTATAAATAATTATAATTATTTTATATTATAAATGTATTATATAAATGTATTTATATACGAATATGTAACGTATGATTTTATGCCGCCAAATTACCGATGATTTTAATGAAAACACCTGTTAGATTCGGTTTGTACACGCAATGCGCACTGCGAATGAGGATTCTCGTGATTATCAAGGGAGGTTTCCTATATTTATAATAATATTCTGTAAAACGTATCGAAATAATGATAAATAAAGCTAGCGATTGTTTCTATATGCTAGTTTCTACAAGCCAGTTTCGATTGGAAAACTATAATGAATACTTCTTTGAATTCTTCTTTTGCATTTTCTACAAAAAATTCTACAGGTGATTAAAGCCACGATAACGAAATGCTTGTAATATATCGATTTCTCCGCCGTTTTAGTTATTATCGCGAGATTCAATTTTGTCTTACCTTCTCTTCCGCATTATATTACAGTTTTGTCTGTTCGAAGAGGAATTCTCCTTTCCGTTGAAATTAATGATTTACTCAACTTCGCACAGGTATAGTTCTCGTAATCAGTTGAGGACAACTTATAGAGAACGGCTATTTGAGAAATAACTTAAATTGGATTTCTTGAGATAATTACGAGTTGTATTTTATTATCTTCTTTAGATAATTAAAAAGTAGATTTACATTCTCTCTGGGTACGTGATTTGCACTATGCATTACGTATGGACCTGGCAGCTAATTCCATTGTAATTTACAATAATGAATACCGTTCATCAATTCATATTCAAAAATATAATTTTGAGATTTCAGAGAGATGTAAGCACTTCGAAAAATTGCTTTAGTGCAGCGGATCATGATATTTCCTTCGAATATTTATGTCTGACCCTTGGCAAGTGTTTGAGATACATCCAAAGCACATTTTTATTGCTTCTATACGTTCTCTACAAAGTAAGAATTTGCATCAGATAAGAATTTGCATTTTTCTTTCTTTCTCGAAAAATCCACGATAATCGCACAGCGTTTTATTCGTGGCAATGAATTTTGAGTAGCTCTGTCTTTGTATAACTTATTTTTCCTTTTTCCATTCTTCCATCTATCTTTTTTAAATCCGCAAAAGTATACATTTCTTTAATCCATTTATGAATACATAAATGGATTTAAAAAAATAAAGAATTTTTTGCGTTATATATAACATAAGAATTTTATTTACGATATATGTAATATAAAATTGCTCAAAATCTCTCATCTTAACTGAATTGAAAAAGATAAAAATTAAGAAATGATTGAGTTGAAATTAAGAAATGATTAATCTATATTTAATTACTTTTATTTTAAGGGAAGAATCAGAAAAATCGATCATTCGGAAAATCCGAATGCCGGAAGGGAATTAGTGGGTGGCATATTTCATCGCTATCAGCAGTGCCGATTCTTCCGTTAAAGCAATTAAGAGAATTGCTCTCTCTCGTCAGTAATGTTCTGAAATAACAGGGAAGAGATTTGATCTTATACAATTCGGCCCACGTGAACATCTTAGCCGATTTTTTTATTCGGAAAGAGAATGATTCTGCTGTCGCTGCTGCTGGGTAAGTATAATTAAGGCCAAGAGAAGTTCGTTTCAGCGCGTGTTGGCGTCCCGACTACTGGTCACATTATCCGACATCTCCTTTCTTCCTTGAAATGTCAGACTTTGCCGTCAGCTTCACTGTTAGTTTCTCTATTGTTCTCGTGAGTTTGTAGTAGCGTGCATTCATACACCAACGCTTTTGACACGATCTCAAAAATCTTCCTTCTGCGAGATTTATAAATTGTTACAATGACATAACTACCATAAATAAAGAGGCATTACTTATTGTTTATATTATCGAGTCAAGTATATATATATATATATATATATATATCAAGTATATAAGGCACATTGAAAATATTTCAGATATTACATCTTCTTTATTTTCTCAATGACAAATTAATTAAATACTATAATAATGTATATATAGGGCCGTATATGTGATAACACAACTACAGCAATTAAAGCCTTAAACGATTTAGCTGGAGCTTTTAAATGCTTTTATGATTGTGTGTGAATTTATATACTACGTATGTAATCCTTTTTTCTTTTAAATGCGCGCCGAAATGATTTTTCGGTCTTGAAACGCTAATTCTACTAAACTAATATCACGAGTTAAAATTGACTGAGCAATTTTAACAATTTTTTGATGAGATGCTTTGTATCTTCGAAACGATTTTAATTATGCTGAGTGACATGTTAAAATAGATTGTTTAAAGCTTTGCTAATTAATTAAAACATCACTGTTTTATCATTGTACGTTCAAAGGTATGACACAAAATTGGATTCTTGTCGTTCTTGCTTTTGGTAAACCTTAAGATTTCTATATAATCGTATTTCGATTGAGAATAAACTTAGCGGAAAGTAATTCTGAAATATGATACGGTTTAGTAAATAGACCTTGATATATAGTTAATTCGATGTTTGTTACTTCGTATTTGCAATCACGACTTAATCGAAGAATTCAGAAAATTTGTTTTTTTTCTTAAATATTTTATTTCAAAAATCAATTTTTAAGAAAAATGTATAATATGTGTATATGTATATAATAGTTTTTAATCGTATAATATTACTTATGATTTGAAGATTTGAGAAGAGAGCAATTACTTATGTCAAAAACTTGATTCAAATAATTTTTTATTTTTTATCAATTTATTTAGGTAGAATTATATATCATTTAGTTCATTCTCTCATTAAAAAAAATAGTTAAATAATTCGCGTGTAATAATTTAAATTTGCTCTTAGTAATATATGTATTTATATAGTAACAATATATATATATAT
>NW_017259223.1:814039-828820 GCF_001594045.1 Atta colombica
AAGCGCCCTCTCAGTTGAAATTAATCATTATTTATCTTTACATTCACATACAAAAATTCAATATAATACTGAAAGATAGTGATTAATTACTTATTCTGATCTTGTTGATACTATTAATTTTAATATTAAAAGCGTGTAGTGTTTAACAAGTAATTAATTATTACCGTTTGGTAAAAATTTCTATAAAGGTAGACGATTTTAATCAGCTCGTGAAACAAAATACGAAATGTGAGATATTAGCTTATTTATTGGAATGCGAAGAATAGATATTTGATTTGATACGTGATTTTATTTTATATAATGTTAAATGTTTCAAGATAATGATAATTTTGTTTGCGCGCGATATTGCGCTGTATTTACACATAAGATCGTCACTATCATTTGCGCAATGAAATTCGAGCCGACAGGTTATGACGCGATTCGCTCTTCGTATTATCCTATTATCCTATACTGAAAAAAAAGATGTCAAATCAGCATTATTTTAATTGAAAATAATTTTGTTAATTCAATAACACTATTAATAAAGCAAATATATGTTTATGTTTTAATAAAATTGTATTTGTATTCCATTATATAACAAGATTATTTCCACTGAAAATAATGTTATGCTGAGAGAAATGTTTTGTATCAATAACCAAAGTTACTGACACAAAAATTATTTGTTGATATATGATCAATCAAACTGTTGTTTACCACGACAATATTAATTTGTTGAATTTACTAAATGAACTAATAATTTAATGGTACAAAACTGTTTTGTATGATGTTTATAGATTTTTTGTAGTTAGAAATAGAACATTTTGTTACCAGAACAAAACGAATAATATATATCTCTCACTTTCTACAGAGTGAAATTATTAATATTTAGTGTTTTTGAATTTTCTTAGCTTATCAGAAATATATATTAATATTTCTATAAGTCGTGACTATGTATTAGAGATCAGACTATGTATTAGAGATTGAGATTGAGATTGAGACTAAGATTAAGATTGAAGATTGCTCAATCACATTATAAATTGTATCTAACAGCAGTTAAGATTTAGTCAAACAATACCCATAATATTGGACGCTTCGTGGCATATTCATCAAAGCATATTCTTTCTCTTTAATCCACATTTCTATTTTCGGAGGCATTTTTCACATATTTTCATTAATTAATTGAATTATTAATGTACTTTTTATAACTCTTTTAACGTATTTGTACATATACAAATATATAAAGTTAATCATGTGAGATTAGTCATGTGACTGAAAATAATGGAAGCTTATTGGTTGAAATTGAGATTGAAGATTGGAAAAATAGACGAAGCCCTATATTTCAATCTGCAATCTCAATTTCGGCCTGTTCTCATTGATCGAACGTCAATTTTAATCTTAATCTCAATCTCAATTTTCAATACATAGTCTGATCACAGCTTTAGAGCAATTGAGATTACTAATTGCTCGAAAAAAATAGTTACCATTTGATTGATTATAGTGTGCAACAACCGAGACGTCCACTAAATTAGTTTCTAATCGTTTCGGCTTTATACAGGTAGACGTTGAATTTCTCTTATGAAAAGACACGCCATCTCTGATAGCTCCGCGAAACGCTCCTTGTTCTACCATAGTGGATTATTTTGTTGAAATTATTAAAAGAATACTTATTTTGTGATAGTAACCAAATCTCATATTATTATTTACAAAATGTAAGTAATCAAATTAATTTGTATTGTTAAATAAAAAAATTTTGTTCATCTAACAAAAAAATATTTTATTTTGTTATTTTAACAAAATAATCCAATGATAATCGGTCATTTGTAAATAATTCTCTTTTTTTGTTACCATTATTATATCTTTTTTCTCAGTGGATACAACATTTTTTTTTAGTGTACGAAATATGGTCGTGAAAAATATTAGACGACACTTATTTTATGATTATTGCAGTAAGCTCTTATTAATGCGTAGTTATAACCGTATGAATGTATCAAAACGATTATCTCGAAGCAAATATTTCATGCGGTTTATTTGAAATATGAGACTCAGAACGAGACAGAAAATAGGAATTATAATTTATGTTTGGCGATATTTGCGGACAATCATCACAATGTTTACCGATGTTTAAATCTTATATTGCATTTTAAATATTTAGATATAATTTACCAATTTGTGATAGCGCGAAGTAATATACAGACTCGCTGGATCGAATTATTGAAATAATGAGAAATCGCATTAGCATGTACGAATAATTTAAATGAATAATTAATTTAAAGTGAAAAAAAAAATAGAATACTTAAATACAATTACTTTTCAGAATATGTTAAATGCTACCGTGGAGAATGGGGTTTGGATGAATGTAGTTTGGATGAATGTATTTATTTTGATACGCAAGGCTGTTGCGCCGTAGTAGTCATATTATCATTCACACGGTGCGGTAATTAGCGAGATTCAAGTTGGAAGATAGCGTTTGCATACTTACTACTCTGTATTAATAAGAGTTTGGACACGAATATTTTGCAGGATTCTAGTTTTAGCAAAATCAGCGAAAAAGAACATACGTTCACTATTTCTTTCTCTTTCTATTCTGTTTCTATTCCTCTCTCAGGAGTTACTAAAAAATGCAGACCAACCAAAACTGCACTGGAAAGAAAGTTTGATAATAACTATCAAATGTTTAATAAAATAAATGTTAAGAATATAAATAAACTAAAATAAAACCAAAAATTATTTAATTAATATTATATAATACAATTTAATTTTTTATAAATATTAAATATTATACGGTAATTGTTTAGTAATACTTACTAAACATTTAGATAATTAAAATTATTGTTTATTATATAAAACAAACATTTAATAGTTATTACTAAATTTTTTTCGGTGTGCTTGTCACATGTCCAGACTTTTATATAAAGGATCTCTAATTCGTACAATAAAATGTGTATCGCGTTCGAGTGCTACGCAAAGTATGATTATTTTATTATTGTGATTGCTAATATGCGAGATTAATCACATTTTCACAAATATCGTATTACAGAAGTACGGACGAATCAACTGAGAGAAGGAGGATCTGGGAGGCATCCGGTAATGGCGGAGTAACTGTAAGGTAAGTAAATTGTTATCTCTTATTTAACTTGTTAACTACGAAAGGAATTGTTTATAATCGTATTATATGCGCGGGTAATATTTATTCTATTAAATATTATTCTAGTCATTGCTGTAATTTACATGTACTTATTTCTACTTCATAGTTCAACGTAATTCCGTCGTAACCACAACTCTATCTCTGCGAGCGTACGTATCGTATCGGTGAGTAATATAATATTATTTTATTAAGATAATAGATTGGTGAAATTATGTATATAAGATATGTATAAAATATAAAAGTATATGAAGAGTAAGAATGAAAAAGAATATAAATAAGTGAATATCTTAATAAAAATTATATCTATTATAACTTCAGAAAAGAAGAAATTATTGCAAATATTTAATCTTAAAATTGTATAAGCACTATTGAATATTTTATAGAGAAATATGGTAATATTTTCAGAAAGAAAAGCAAACGCGGACATCATATATATTTTATTTAATTAATTTTTTATCATAAAATTTTAAGTAGATTATCATAGAATTTAATTTTTATTAGATTTTATTGCTCAACTTATTAAAAATAAGAAAAAAGAAAATAGATAGAATGAAATTATGATGAGCAAAAAATTTTCTGATATATTTAATTTAGGGAAGAGAGAATATAAAATTTTTATTTAAATTTCGTTACAGTTCTTCTTCTCTCGTGAACAATGAAAAATAAAGAAAAAACAAGATATTTACGTAAAATAAATGAAAAAATAAAAATAAACTGTTTAAAAATAGGGAAGACAATAGAAAAAAATTGTGGAAAAATATACGTTACTTTATATATTTTTTCTTCTCAGATATTTTTTAAAAATAAAATTTAAAATCAGCGTTTTCAAGATAAAATATTAATTATGAGATTTAAAGATTAAATAATAATTATTAATTAAATATTAATTATACTGTGTATCAGTACATATAAATATTATATGTACTGATACACAGAGTTTAACAAAATTATTTTTAGATCTATATATAGCTCATTTTTTGGTACTTTAGCAAATTATTTCTCTTCCTTAATATATGAACATAATTAAAAAACGAATAAAAAATCATCTATTATCAAATAGTATATTCCAATCATTTATATGTAATATCATATATAATAGAAAATAATAGCAAATTGCTAATTTTATTTTTTTTTTAATAAATGAAGCAATTTTATATTTTAATTTTTTATATCTATATTCTTATCTATATTCATCGTTTTGATTTTATATCACTTAAAACAATACATTTATAGTACTACAAGCTCCAATTATCTCATCATATATACAACATCGCGAAATATTCATGTAATAGATATTTTAATGACGTCAGGTTTCACGAGTGTAATTATTAACTTCTTATATTCAATTTAATATCTTCAACTGATTTAATGGAAATGTAACTATTGAACGATTTTGTCTTATATAAAATATGAGACTTTATTTTGAGCATCATTTCATTTAATGCGCATTTTTTAGACAAAATTCATATAACAATTAGAATTAAATTAATCACTTGTATAGACACGTGAAACAAAATATAACTTTGCAAAGGTTATTTCAAGAGTTGCAGATATATACGTAAATGTATTCTAAATGTATTTACGCTTTAAGTTCAAGAGCGACACTCTGAGGAGTTTAAGTACTTTATCTCTACGGGTTTATGTTTCACGCGCATCGCACTTTGCATACATTTAAAATTTCGCATCATAAATAGCTTTTTAAATTTTGAAGAGCGCGTCTATAATTACTGAGAAACGCGAGAAAAATATAACAGCCGTATAATGAATTGAAGGTTTGCGTTTGACAGCTTTGGCTTTGCTCCATTCGTATGTAAATCTAACGCGGAGAACGTTTGTGTAATTTGTAAACCGAATAGCGCTGAGCAAAGCACTCTCTACTTTTGAATAAATTTTAATGAAACCTAACGAGAAATTTTCTGAAGATGCAAAAAGGAAAGATATTAAGAATATCTCTTCACAGAATGTATAGATGTAGGAATTGTGTGCGTCAATTGAAGCCATAACATTTTCATCGTAGTAACTATAATGTCAATAAAAATCGCAGCACAAACTTTTGCATAACGCACAATGCGCATAAAATAGTACATAAAAAATCAACGAATTAAAATTCCTCTTTTCCGTAAAATGGAAGGAAAGGAAACATTCTAGTTGATTTTTTTATGCATTATGCATTATATGTTATGTAAAAGTCTGCTACGACAGTCTGCCTACAGATACGGAATCATTGTCCAATTATTATAGACTGAAACTCTACTATTTGTACACAGATAAGTTTTGTAATGGACGTGAGAACTCGTAACGCGCGTATGTTAGCGATCGGAACATGCGTCGATACGTATGCGACGCGATGGAGCAGACGTCACCTAATCGAAATTCAATGCATCTCCACTCGAATATACTGAGGAGGCCCGCTTAATTAGATTCTACTAATATACCGTTACAATCCTCCGCGGATATTTTAATTAAAAGTAGACACGTTATCTCTTTCTTTTATTAATTAAACGGAAGAATTATATATAGTGAAGAAATTTTATAGATTGTTTAAAACAGAATATTGAGAAATGTTTTATGATTGTGTGTACGAGCATTTAATATTTTGATCAAATTATGCATTGTAACATGAAATTCTTGCTTCCTATTTATTTTGAGATTATTTTATATAATAATATTTTCAAATATAAATTTTATATTGTAGTAATGTTTTTAAAAACAATGAAATAGAATTAAGTTATTACTTTATTCCTACACTATGAGCAAGCAAGACTTAGAATATCGGAATCTAAAAGCAGTGCTTAAAGAAATTTAATATTGAAAAGTAGTGATTAATTATTTATTTTGAATTAAAAAAGCACTGTTATTTAATGCTTTAATACTCAAAATAAGTAATTTTTAATAAAAAATTGGATTTTTTTAAAGATAGAAAGTTGAGCAATTAAATTCAAACGATAAGTTAAGTTAAGCTTTACTTTTTTTTTATTGAATTTTGTAATTTTATTATTTTTATTATACTTTAAATACTCTTTGAGTATTTAAAAGGCAAGGTTGTTACAATGATTAATTACTACAATTATGTTTACTACAATTAATAAATTTACTACATTAATACTACAATTATTTTTACAATAGACGTAAATTTCAGAAAAGTCAGTATGCCAACGTAATTTCCAATACCAAACATTTCTTTGAAGAGTATAAAAGAGTATAACTATATAAATTTCAGTTTGATAATTGATCAATAATTATAATTTAATAATTCTGAATCAGTATCAAAAGTTTTTAAATTGTACACGTTTCTATTAAGAAGATTTCAACGGGAAATGCATTAGGAATATATATATTACGCATTTGTAATTTATATACATAGCTGTGCGTAATTAGCAGAAATGAATTAAGAATTCAGTCTCTTTTACAATATAAATATTCGAGAAAATATGCAATTATTCTTCTTGCACTCGTATCGATCGCTTCGTTGCGAATTCATTACGTCCATTTAGGACGACCATTTTTATATCCGATAATTACATTCCATTTATTCTCTTCTCCGCAATCACTCTACTTGATTAGATAGTATCTCAACATTAATTATGTGCGGTTAAATCGCATATATATATATATATATATTATCGTGCAAAATTTAAATATTGAAAAAATATTTATTACATTTATCACTATTTCACATTATTTATCGTATTCCATTTAAAAAATTGCAGCTGCAATATTTGCAAGAATAAAATAGAGGCAGCAGCATTGGCCGAAAAATAGAAACTTATACCTAGTCATTTTTCACTCCGTTCGGACCGCAGATCACAAACGATAGACAATAAACGCTTTTGTCGGCAATCGATATCCGGCATGTATCACTAACATGTTAAAATACACATATTTCTGAAACAAAGGGATCATCCCCCGAGGGCCGCTTCTCTTTCCTTTTTTCCTTTTTCTCTCTTTTTGCGACCAAAAATCAACTAAGCATCCCAGTGTGTTACTATAGAGAATAGATGGAACTTTCCCCTCAAACTTTATTGACCGAAAGTTGGGAGAGTTAAAGTCTAAGTGTCGGAAATAGAAGTCCATGAAGATGCAGACCGGGATTCGTCTAATTACGAATTATGGCCAGACTTTAGATTTGAGCTGCCTTCTCTGAGATATTCGTAGCAGGATAATAACTCAGAATATCTCACGTACACTTGCGATCTTTGCTTCCTCGTTAAGCTTGCAAATAGTCATTGCACATTGCGTTTAAGACTAATTGGGAAGGCATTTTTTAGCTTCCATACCATCGAATGAAAGTCGTGTTATAATCACATTTTTTTCATTTCGCACGCAGTAAAAAAAATTGGATGAAAGGAACAGAAAAAAATTATTAGTAACATTGAGATACAACTTTTTAAAGCGCTTGTAGACGTTTGCGAAAAATGTTTGATGCTTGAAATTAATTTTTATTGTCCTTACTATTAGAGCGAAATTTCTACTTTCATTCTACATCCAAAAAATTGTGTATCTTATCTGAACATTTTGTACATCTATTGTATAATTTTTTTACTAGCGTGGTAAGTGAATTGCTTTTAAATCTTTCTTTGTTATAAAAATCTTTCTTTGCGATCTGTGAAAGTCTGCGCATTCATTCATCATACAGGCAGTAAAAATTACCATAATGATTTATTATGATAAGAAAAGACAAAGACGTATTTCGGATTTTTTGCGAGAACACGGTTCTCGTTGCTATGGATATTATTGAAGAATCGCTGATGTTCATAAAGGAATTATTCATAAAGGAAGAAAATCATTGGATAGCTGCTCCCCGCAGCTACTAAAACGGAGCCGATAAGCCAAGTTTACGAGGGTTGGATAAAGGCAATATTATCAGGCTGCTGAATATTATCGTTTTATATGAATCTTAATGCCGTTCACATGCGTATTCCCTGGATTTCTGAATTTGATGTATATGTATTAGTTGATTATGTAGCATTGTTCACATTTGCATTCGTATAGGTTTACATTTTGCCATAATTATCAACACGCAACCTTCCTAATACTCGCAGATCGCAGATGCTATATGTCTCTTCTCCGAAAACAAATATAATTTATAATACTCTGTAATAATAATTGCATTAAGGCATGGCAATCACGCAAAAATCAATAATCTTTCATTAAAAATTTTGAAAATATGTACTTTTATGTTATTTTAAATGTTGAATTTAATAGTGTAAAAATAAATTAATAAAAAAATTTTTTTTCCATTTTTTTGAAAAAAATTTGACAAACAATTAGATCGTAAAATCCATATCATAATTTGTTGGATATCTCTCATATAATATGTAGAAAAATATGAGTCAAAAAGTTAAACTTTTTTCATTGTTATAAAGTTTTTCTTGAAAAATAAATTTTTATTTTTTCAATATCCGTGTACCTAACATTGTATTTCACTGATATTCTCTTTATATAAATATAATATAAATATAATCCTTGGTCGCACGCGGTTCGACTCACGTGAGCACCGTTGTATAGATATTTGATAATCAACAAGAATGAAATACTATATAAATAGCATATCATAAATAGCGTATCGTATCATTAATCGTCTAATTGTAATTAGTTGGCCCACTCTAAATAACTAAAATTTAAAGCTGTTCCAGTGTTGCTCTTATAACTGTGTAATTACAAATATTGTACAGGGTATTCGAAAAGAATCCTGGGATCTCCTTATAATCTCCAAAAGCACTTTCTGGAAAATGAAATCCAATAAAAGAGTTATGAAGGACTATCTTTTGGTGAATAATTGTTTGAATAATTGTTTGAAGGTCGCATAAAGTCGATAGTTAAAACCTTTTGATGTTGTTCAGAATTATGTCCTGAATATTTATCGAGATCAAAGTTATTGGAGATTGTTCCTCTTATTTTCATTTTTACGTAAAAGTGAATTTTTGATACAAAAAATGAAAATAAGAGAAATAATCTCCAATGTGTGGCCTTGAACTTAATAAATATTATCTGATCCCGGACAACATTTAAGGGAGGGCATTCACGCAAAAATCAATACCAGTAATCTTTCATTTAAAATTTTGAAAATATAGAGGAATAACTATGAAATGCATTATACGATCGCTATCGGTAGTTTCTTGCTGTGCGATGTGTCAATAAACGCATAACACTATTTTCAATGGATATTCAATGGATATTGAATTGATATTGCATTAATTGACGAGATAATTAGATATAAGATGCAATACTGTTGTAATAATTAGAATTCCTTTTGTGAATATGAAATATTTATGATTTATTTATCATCTTGTAAGGGAAATAAGGCAATATTTATTCCTTTCTCGGCATGCACAACGAACAAAAGACTAGAACGTAAATTGAAATTGTCTAAAGTTCCTATCTAAACTTAATTAATTGAAATAGTTCGATTTTGACCGAGTGAGAGAGTAAGATAAAGAACGTGCACGAGATTACTTACAATCAGTTGAATCACTTCGTGTAAATACGTTACAAGTACTGACACGACATTGCACTTTAATTACTTAAACGAACACAAGAAATGTGTAACAATTTCCAACATGAATTTATGAAATTTATTAACATCCGTTTCTTCGTTCATGAAATATTTAAAAGCAACGATTTTATTCCCTTTCTGATCAAATACTGTCTACTGTTGAGATGAAAAAAAAATACAAAATGGGATGAGAGAGAGAGAAGAACTTAGAAGAATCGCGTAAGCACTTTCACATCGCATACGCGTCTTTCCACTTTAAATCACTTTTCGATCGAGAAAGCAATTTCAGCGTCTAAACTATGCGCGGATATTAATTCATTCTATACATACCCTTCGTTTGCTCCGAATATTTTCGAGCTGTCTGGCTGTGGCCTCCCCGATGCTTTGCGAGCCCCACAATTCCAGGCCAACCCTGGCATAAGTAAATGTCATGGATCCGATTGGTAAAAAGTATGTCAATATCATGAAAATAACGTTGTACCTGAAAGTCAATTAAATTTCTATCACCTCATAAGAACAAATTTATTTGATGTAATATCGAGCATCGTCTATTCTATGAAGTGTTTCAGGAATCGCGTACTTTCTCCTAAGATTCTTTAAGGAAACTAAAGCTTTCTGTTCTATAAAAAATGCTCAAGGCTTCATTATTCAGTTGACATCAAAACTTAAAGTACCTTCATGCTTTAACAGTTTTAAAAGATTTAAACAGATAAGAAAGATTTTATTTTTTCCAGTTGATTTCACTTTTCTTCCTAGTTAATTTTACTTTTCTTTAACAGAAATGAATTTAAGATTTAATTATTCTTAAAATCGAAAATTAAAAATGGAAATTCGAAAATAGACTGCGCACAGGTTTTTGAAACATCGATTTTAGAATTATTATAATCGAAAGCGATTAATTTATTAATAAATTTATTATTATGAAATTCATCACACATGCGGATATTTCACAATTGCGTATGTTTGACCTAATTTGTGGTTTAGACAATCAAATTTAACTAAAACTGGTATTTCAGAAGTCGCAGGTGTTATTCGTGCACTTTAGCACTTTCAACGTAAATTTACATTGAATGGTGCGAAAGGCAATGACACGTTATGCTCAACGGGAGAATGAAAATAACGTGATATCGCGGTTTCACGGACACATTTTTGTTCAGAAGTATTGTGGCGCGTAACTTCTTCCAAAGTGCATGCTAAATGTGCCAATTTAACGCCGAATGAAAATAATACATGATCGATTCGGTAGATGCACGATGGCACCAGTCACGATGGCTGATATTACGCAAGTGCACATATTATTAGACTTAATGAACCGACCAATGTGTGAATGTTTGATGTTGTTTGTTGACAAAGTTATCGATGGCATTATCAAGTCATAATTGGACAGGAGAATTAAATTGAACTCACGTTTCGAACATGAAAACTCATGTGTAATCATTTATGTAGGTATATACGTGGCTAATGGTAATCACGTAATTGTCATTAAGTAGCGGGATAACGACTTGCAATGTGAAATTTATGGAGAGGGAACAGTTAAATAAATTACACGTAACGTATAGTTACAAACTTTCGATGGAATTTAAGATAGAATGCAAACGGAATTTTAAAGTAAGTTTACAAGTTTTTAAAAGTTCATTAAAGTATTGCGCGAACGGCATTTTAAGAAAGAAAGAATCTTTTAATCCTTTATTACGCAATCAATTAGTTTAATTTGCATTGGCAAAGGCTGAAAGACATGACTAAATTATCAAGTTCGTGTTTTTATCACTAGTGCCAACACCGTAATTTTTGCGGATATAATCCTATCTACATGCATTAATTATGACAATCTGAAAGCGATGCTAACGGCTGTTAATTTTCTAACGGAACATTTAGCTCGTCATGATGAGGACATCATGGTGAAACGAACTTAGCATTAGGATTATTAACAAACGATAATGAATTGATCAATGGATTATCGCGTTCGCTGCAATCAGATTACGAGGTGTCGCAAGCTATTATACAACAATCGAAATTTCCGATTCCACGTTACACTTGGAAAACCGGTGTTTATTTCGAACGAATAAAAACTACTGATGCAGAAATTCATCAGATTATACTCGCGTAGTTCCAATTTAGAATACTCTATGCGAATTTAAATCGTGAAAGTCCGTAAAAGCTAATTATCGGCAGTAGTGAATGAGCAAATCCAGTAGCAAAGCAGAATATTCGAGAAACGATCGAATAGCATTATTTATTACAATGATACTGATATTTGTATAAATTTGTTTCCGCTACAATAATACTGATATTTATACAAATTTGCTTAAGGATTACACGAGGATTAGATTACATTATGCTTGGAAATGTATCGCCCGAAAGAAGAAAATATATTCGAAAAATTTTAAGAATATCGAGTAAGCTAATCTTATATTATATAAGATCATATAAGATTATATGTAGATTGACTCAAATATGAAATCGCATTTAATAAAATTGTGCACATTGAGAGCAGGTAAGTTGTGGACGATACATAAGTTCATGGACGATAATCGTTTAGTATTAATTCATAATGGTTATGATTATTCTTAAAATAATATATAAATTTGGATGACTAATTCGAAATAAAAAAAGTCCTTATTTTTAATTTTTTTCTCCATTTTTAAATTTTTTACTTTTTTTGTGATTAACTTTTCTTTTTTTCCAATAACTTGATATGTAGAAAGAATAAATGTAAAAAAATGGATAAATATATTGTATTCCTATTTATGTATGCAATATTTGTTTATTCATTTATTCTTATTATTTATAGTCATTATAGTCTCCTGATAATTTCAGAATTTACGACTGCAATTAATCTTCATTAATTTAACACGTTTGAAATAATTATGATAATTATAGAACATTATCGTATTGCATTGTAAACCACACCTTTGTAAGGTGTGGCTTATAATGAATTTTACACGTAGTAACATAAATTTTCTTTCCCGTTTCTTTATTTGTCGATGTGTATCGCTTTGTTGTTATTCCAAGCGTGCGACTAATTATAAGCTTATAATTCATATATGTATAAAGAAAAATTTCGAAAAATTAATTTCATAAATACTTTTATATCGAGCTATTGATGAAGAAATGTGAAACTATATTTTGAAACTATACTTTTGTTACGCTTCGAATAAGTAAAGAGACGAGGGGCGAAATAATACGGAAAGCTTGGTGTCGTGCGAATCTTCTAATCTCGCAGAATAGAAGAGATTCTTAGGCTAGAGATTATAGAACGATGGATAGAATCGCGTGAACTTGGATTAAGCATAAGTTATTTTAGGAACAACTGTTCGAAACTGTATTTATATCAGGATTAGAATTCTCCTGGTTATCGCACTATGGACGTCGCCTATGCGTGATTTTAGTGATTTTACATGTCGTGCTATGCACGATAGCACCGAGCTCTGGGTATACTGTCTGAATCTTTCAATTAGGAAACAGCACACGAAGCGAGTACGTTTTCGCAGACTTATCTTAATGGACGATCGCACGAAGCGAACGCAAATGTGGAACAATTCAGATTTTCATCTGTAATTACAATCCGATCAAAGCTTGAAAGATTTAATCGCACGTGATAGGAGTAAGTATTTTGAAGACACGCGATACATTTACGATGCACCGAATTGAAGGTATTATTAACTCGATTTATCGCCTCTCTTATCGCAGGAACCTAGAAACACTTCATAGTAAAATGAGAGACTCATTAGGACAGTACAATAAACATGGCACACACTGATACACACGTTCATGTACGTAAGAGACAAACCAATTGTAATTAGTCATGATCGGCAGGCGCAATCGTTTAACGACATAAATTATAAAATAATTGGTGTAATAGTATTGCGTTGATATGTATGTGTATATGAGGTAACGATACTTTTATGGATCTTCGGAAAGTGATCGCTTTTATCTTTCGTGACTCATTTAACTGTACGCTATAAAAAACGCGAATGGTAAAAATGTGTTTAACTACAGTAACTTATATGTATACGCGCGAACGCGTATTGTGGATCTTTGCGAGGTATTCAGACGATCTTAAACACGTTACTGTAGTATTCGATCAAAATCGAAATAAAGAAGCCTTACTTACATCTGCACAATAATAATAATAATAATAATAATAATAATAATAATAATAATAATAATAATAATAATAGAAACAAATCGATTAAATTAGGGAAATAAATTTTGTGAAAGATCAGACGAATGCAAATATATAGAAATAATTAAGGAATACATTTTAGAAATATGTATTCATTATTAAAACGTTTGGCTTACAAATATTCATCGTAGCTGAGTCCATTATCGTCTGTGTTCGGCCAATCGCTGTAGCAGACGACGCGGACTTCGCCATTCATGAAGTTCTGAGTGTACGTGGTGTAGAAAAGTAACATCGGTAAAGATAAAATTGCCCCGATGATCCAAATTATGATTGCGACGCACAATGTCGCCTTTTTCCCCATACGTGGTTTCAAAGGATTCACGATGGCCATGTACCTAAAACAAGTCCATATTTAATTATAATTATAAATAATTATAATTCTGGTGCAATAAATAAAGAATTTGGTCATAAGAACAGGCTGTATAATTAAAACGATTAGTATTCTTGATTATGAATTAAATTAATTTGATCAAAAAGATAAATTAAAAGACAATTTAAAACATTTTATTTAAAAAGACTTTTGTTTTTTAAAATGTACATGAAAAATAAGCTTGTTACGGATATGAAATCAACAATACAATCCATATTACTTAAAATGTCAAAATATATTATTATTTTTATCAAAATAGAATTATCCTGAGAGTTGCGGAGCGTTTACGGTGTCGGAATCTCAGACGACGTTTTTCATCATAAAGTCTCCGGATGATAAGGGCAGGCTACATCGTGGAGAATAATAGATCAGACACACGCAGCGTCAGCTTTTTTCTCCGAGATGAAACGAGAGCGGAGAGCGTGCGCGGGCAAAAATATCTCAAACGAGAAAAACGTGAAAGAGATGCAATAAGAGACCTAACGATATCATAATGTTATGGTCGCGATAGTGAAATCATGTTTGCGACTGATGCACTCGCGCCGGGTGGATGGAGCTTTCAGAGCCGCCGAAGGCGAGCACACTAGTACATATATATATATATA
>NW_017259223.1:828920-845039 GCF_001594045.1 Atta colombica
GAGAGAGAGATTAAATCGTAAAATTCGTATTACCGAAAGCGAGCAAAGATTGGTGCTAGGAGGAAGAAGATGGAAACTGCTGGTGGAGCGTGTCTTCCTGCAATTCGACGAAAGGAAGTTCGTGTGGAGGAATGTCGATTCGTCGTTCAGACAATAAAACGATGAAAGCAGTTGCGCGAAATCCATTTTCTAATATCCAATAGACAGGTTATTTGGCGAAACGATATAGGTCAATTCATAGTCGTACATTATAGGATCGTGTTCTTCTTCTCGTGAAATTATGGTACTCTTTAAATGCCATTATGAACGGTTCCATTTTTACATTTTCGGGGTTTTTACAATATTCGGTCGCAACGTTCTCTTGAGAAGTCTCAGAAGATAAAATCGTGTAACATTTTATTTCGTCTTATTAATGTGTCGTGTAACATTATATAACGTCAACATAAATTTTAGGATAATTTTGTTTACGGAATGGTATACGTGCGTGTTTTCGACGGCAAGCGGTTGAAATACGAGAAGGATGGATAATGATGACGATAATGATGGGGATTTAAATCCATGTTTATGCGAGCCATCGCATAAATTTTCTAATGGTCTTAATAACAATATATCAAACGTCAGATGAATTTTTAACCGATTTTATTTTCAAAAGGAAAAAAATATTCAAACGCTAAAATGAATCTCTTTGTAATTTTGAGTAAAATTCTAGTCAAAATTTTCCTCCTGACTGCGCATTAATGCGACTCATGAAGAGAATAATACATTTATGAGTAGTCGTGATTGCATAAGCGACATAGAAATCTAGAAGGTTTTGCTTAGGGGAATAGAACAAGATGGTAGTGAAATTAATGAACAAAAAAACATTTTTTTGTTTCGCTGTGACCCACTTCGACGGGTTATTCGTTCAAGAGCCATGTTTCCAACAGGCGAATATTACAAAGGCAAACGCATCTACGCCTGAGATGACGTTTTGAGCGCATTTACGATGTTTATAAAGTCATAAAGATCATAATACTGATAATAAAATGTCCTTATATAGACTGTGAGGCGAGGCCACGTTTCATCTTTTTGTTCCTTCTGTTGTAGAAGCGTTGCAAAAGCTGGGCACGGATTATTGTTCCTTCGAATAGAGTTTTAGTCTTTCGTGTGGAGATCTGATCAGATCTGAGTTTGATCTTGCTTGAAAGGAATGCCGAGTGTTTTTCGTTCCGAACTACCATACATACATTCGACGTTTCAATTCCTCTATTCTATTCTCAAAGATAAAGTTTTGAACGAAGTTCGATCGCATTTCTCTCGCCACATCACTTCTTCCCTTCGTCGCTTTTACCTCTATCCCTATTGTTCTTCCTTTGCCTTCGCGATTTCATGCGGACTATCTTATATACGTGTAAAAATGTCTTTCAAATAATATATATTTCTTTTCAAAAAAAATGACAGAATGATAAACATTATTTTCAGAAATATTGTCGATTTAAATTATGTTTCATGCTTTTAATAGTTGTAATTTTTATTTTTGTAAAATGTGTTTATAGTTTTATACTTTTTTTTATACTTTTATACTTTTCAATAGAAATATCCACTTCTGGAAATGATAATATTCTATCTCTCGAAAATGTTTGAGATTTTCGTTGAATTTTGGAAAATATGAATGACACGTCTTGCACAAGATGTATCTCAATCTTAAACGTATATCTCGTTTCGAGGTATATATACATGCAGTTACAATTCGCAACGTTGTTGCCGCCAAACGTATAAGAGAGCGAGAACGAGAGAGAGAGAGAGAGAGAGAGAGAGAGAGAGAGAGAGAGAGAAGTAGAAGCAGGAGCAGCGTCTTACTCTCCGCTTTTAGCATAGCATGGTTATTAAACATCAAGGAAATATCCTTGACGTTTCTCTGTGCTTTTGCTCCTTACACAAATGTTAATCCACAGATGAACGTCAAGACGTGGCTGTAATGCGTGTACGAATATACGCTCGGTCCTTGTTTGATAGTACCACGAGGATTTCCATTTAAAGCTCATGATTTAATTCCAGGTTAATATCAATGTTTTAATTTAAAGAAAAAATACATGTTATTATGCAAAACCAACTTGAATGTTCCTGAAACGAGAGCATTATATTACTAAGATTTTATTCCGTGCTGTTCACTTTTAAGATTTTAATTTAACGCCATTCGTTTTCGGCATGTACTCGTAAATTTACAAGCGTACTCGTATTAAATTCGATGTAGTTGGGAAACTCATTGGAATTTCAATGCGAAAGCAAGCAATTGCGATTGATGAAAAAAGTAGTGTCGCAAAACCCTGTTTTTTCCTTAAATTATCTACAAAGCATTAATTTGTAACGCGTGTACGTAACGCTCGAAATTAAGGATTTTGCAGAGATAAACTATTCGTGTGATGAAACTATTCATTTATTAGAGTCGAGAGAAAGTTGACTAAAAAACATTTTTGCTTTTCATGAATTATCCACAAAGTCAGGTTGTTACGATACAGAGTACAGATAGTTTTCGATGCTTTTACCAGTAACCAATCTACTTCGCATTCGTCTCAAGTAAAATGGTTTTTTACTTTTTACCCCTTGCAGAGTCACATACCTTTTCCGGTACGACGTCATCATCTACTCGAGAGTAAAGATTAAGGAAAGTCTTGACCTCTTTGCGTCGGACTTATACGCTTACTCGTACTACTTTTAATCCGCTGTGGCTTTCCTTACTTCGGCTAGTTTTAATCTTAGGATTACACATTAGATTTTCACATATATAGACCTTTTAGACTGGATATTTTTATGTAAATAATAAAAATACATATTTATTTTTTCAGTAGATTGCTAGATAAAATAATAACATAAAATATGAAACATAAATGCAGGGAAAGTTATTTTTACCATTATTTTTGCCGTTCTTCTTAAAATAACAATTTGATAATGATGTTGCAATTTTTTATAACGATAACGATGACTAACTAAAAGTTAAGTTTGGGAATGTCACTTTTGAAAAATGACTTGTTATCATTACGCATTATTTATTTGAAAAAAATAATTTATTACTTGTGATGCTCGCTAAATTTGTTTTATTGTTAATTGAAAGAAATGTTCAGATCTATTGGACTTGCCATACTCGATTAGGTTAAAAAATTTATGTAAACGAATTGTAGCTGTGTATTTCGCAATTTTTTTATATAGATTTGTTGGTAAACCTTTACATTAGGAGACACCTCTTCGATGACTTGACATATGTTATAAAGTGAAGATACTGATCAACTTTTTCTTTTAAACTAGTCGGCGGTCTCTTATAGTTTCTAAGATATTTAGATTTACAATTTTACCAATACTTAAAAAAAGGTAAAAATAAAAGGTTAAAAGTAATCTTTATCATAAAAAACAAACCTCGATAATCTCAATCTTGACATATGTTCGCAAGGTCACGATCCTGAGTAACCTTTAAAAGATTTTAGTTGATCACTGTTTATCAACGTTATTAACAAATTATTAACAAGTTATTAATAAGAGTTATAGAATAAGAATTATAAAATAAGATAATTGTTCAGTTTAATTTTCTTAGGTGACGTACACTTGTTCACATGCGCATACATTTTATGTATTACATTAAATTTTATGTATTACATTAAATTTTCCTTGTTAAATAAATGAGTCTACAATATATTAAAAGTAATAGATATCAAAAAGACAAATTAGACAAACTACGCAAGAAGGTGTATATTGAATATATCTATTAAAATTCTTTATGCAAGTGGGTGTATATTGAATCTATTAAATTTCCGCCTTACTAAATGAATGAGGCTAATATGAATACGATAGATAAAGTATATATGTGAATGTATAACATAACAAAGCAAAAAATCAAAAAATAAATATCAACTTTTTAGTATAAAATGTATTTTAGTCTGATAATGAATACAACTTATAGTATTAGTCATAATATCAAAAACTATTAATACTCATGAAAATCAAATCTTCTTTTAAACATAAATTCAGCTAAATAATTGATATAATGTTCTTTTTTTACGTCAAATCAAGGAATATTGTTTTATACTTTTCGCCACGCTCATTCAATATGCTGGCTGTGTGCTCCACTAACTGAACAAAATGATATTTGTGATTTACAGTTTCATGAATATAATCCTCATCTTTCAAATAGTTATATAATTTCCAACAATGAGAAATAATCGTAGTACTCAGCTTAATTCATTTTTTAATTACATTTAATAAAGGCAGCAGTACGATTAGAAACTGGTTCAATAAATAATTTTTTAGATCCTCGTTCAAAATCTCGAAATTTTATCTATTGACCAGGCCTTTATTATTGTATATTTCCGTTTTCTCAATTTCGCGTCTGTTTGAACAATTTTGTCCTCTCCTTCAAGAGACTCACTGCTAATATCCATTTAATACAAAGCTACAAAATCCATACAATAATAATGTAATAGAGAGAGAAAGAAAGAGAGAGAATAAAATAATAAATTATGTGCTTAAATAAAATACCTCGCGACAAAAATTTATCCAGGCGATAATTGTTTTTGATGATAATTGAAGTTCTTATTCTAAAAATGTATCGTGATGGTTTAATCATTAAAAAATAAGCGATAAAATGACATATAGTTTGAAGATTTAAACGACTTTTGGAAAATTGTTTCTTTCCTTCTTGTACATATTCCTTAAGAAAAAGTATTTCAATATATTGTAAAATATCATCAGTTAGTTAATCAATCAATATATTGAAACACTTTTTCCTAAGGAAGTGACAATGAAATATTATATTTGTTCACATCACGCGTTAATGAAACGCAATAATTACATCGTGGACAATTTCACGAATAATACGATGATCAATCAAATAATTTAAGTTTATCTGTACCATCGACATAACATTGAAAAACTCGTAAAAATGTTGCATGTTGACGATTCAAACGACGCATAACTAACATCTGATAAATAAAGTCACTTAGTAGTACCAAAATGTAAATACTATCTTGAAATCATTTTAATTCTATATATATTAATTCTATATATTAATAATACATATGTACACTATCCATCATATACAAGGTGTCATATACAGAAAATAATGAAATTTTGAAAATGAGTTTTATATAATATATTTATATCTCGAAAACTATAAGAGATCGCCGATTAATTTGTAAGGAAGAAGTTGATTAGTACCTTCACCTCTATAACATATATCAAGGTCAAGGTCATCAAAGAGGTATTTTCTGATATATGAAATACCAGCTTTGTTTTTTAATCTCGAAATTATACTTTCCTAAAGTGTATAATTAGAAAGTTTCAATTTGTCAGTATAATTTGATATAAAGTATAATTTTTTATAAATGATATATTCACTTGCAAAATAAAATGTAATAGTACAGTGGCCAATTTTTTTGCGGATAAGTATATTGACAACAATTCCCGCCATATGTATATCCCATATGTATATATGTATATACATATTTCATATAATCGTTCTGTATTATGCAACTGCGCACATTTTTATATGATATAGATAAATTTGAGAGATATCTCTGGGACAATTGTTAAATATTTTTAAAGTTTTATATTGAATTTTAATAAAGCTTACGATCTTTATTGAAAGTTGATAAATAGATGTTCTTGAAAAAGAAGTAGCAATTACATATCCTGCTTTTTTTCCACACATGGAAGCGAATCATAGGAAGGAGGGCTACGAAAATTCTCAGTTACCTTTTTTGTCAGAGATTTTTCAGAGTAGATAGTATAAATTGCACCCTTCTATATTTTGTTAAAATTTGAAACAGTTTTCAAAGATCCTGGGTCATGGCCCTCCGAACCATTACTACATCACCATGATAATAAATTACAAAGAATATTAACTTGCGTTCCTTCTCGAAATAAACTTAGGAGATGCGTGAAAGTTTTGAGCAAATAAATAACTGAGATTAATGCGAGTGTACTTTTCTACTTTACTATTATAAATTTTGTAGTTTCAATGTTATTTTAAAAATAAGCCGCACAACATGATTTTCTATTTATTTTCTTGTTTGTACTTTGTCGTTCGAATGACACGCATAATCTGTCAAAGGAATTTCTTTCAGCGCGAAAATGAAGATGCTCTTCAAATATAATTTAAAATGCAAATCGACTATAAGTAGAGAGTATAAATTCTCAACTAAATTATTTGTTCTTTTTGCGGTGTAAAATCACATCACTATTTATGTGTTGATATTACAATTTAGCATGCCAACTATATTACAGCAAAGGTGGTCAACTTTTTTGTCTGGCCATTGTAAAAATTTTGATATTTTTTGTGTGCCACTCTCTGTTACAAATTAACCAAAAAAACTATAATGTTACTTATACTTTCTTCTCTTACATTAAAATGACTTCTACTGTTTAACAAACAATACATTTTTTTTTTCATTTATTATTTTACTTTCATTTATTATTTTACTTTTGTTTTAAAGTAAATCGTTATAAACCATAAATCAAAATATTAATCAGAGGTTGCAGTTGTTTGATTTATTTTTGCGCTTAGAGCATTTTCCATTTTTATTCTTTGGATAGAATTCTCTAAAAAAATTACATGACAACTATTAATATACTCAAAATTTTTATTGTACACAACAAAAACATAACAATGAAATATCTTTAGTACAAACAAACAAACGAACGCAACCAGAGACGACAAATATAAAAAATAGATTTTAGTGAAGTACGATTATTATTTTACTATGTCATTTTTTATTTATTTATTTTTTCTTTGACAGAGCTCTTCTTTAGGCACTAGTAGCACGCATGTCACAGGTTATTCACTCTTGTGCTTGTGATATTATATCATAGAATTTTGCGATATACTATCATATAAATACCAGATAAATTTCTTTCTTCTTTTGCGTTTATCTTCTTTTTATAATTGTTACAGTTACGTTGAACGTTCTGAAACTGGAGTGCAAGAAATTTAATTGATATAGCGTGATTTGCATTACCACTACATTATACACAGCATTGATTTTGCCTTATTAGATTTGCGCTTCACTAATCACTCATTATTCTCGCCAACGATGTTTTCTTGTAGCGCGATCATGAATTACGTTTTACAATCCCTTGGCTACTCATAGCTTCGGTACAATACATATTTTATTAAGCTACGTCATGCTCGACGTGGATCCCTCGTTACTGTAATCCGTCGCGACGAACGTTCATCTCGACCGAACTAACCAATGCAGATTAACTCGTCGAAAACGCCCGAGCCAAGTTATCAGTTCTTGCATTCTGCGGTTGCCTGCCCCGAAGTTTCTTACCATCAAACTGTTTCTTATCTTCCATTGTGCTACTCTCATATCATCCTTTCTTCCGTTTTGACACCGCGTGACAGCATCCCGTCGCTCCACTATTCCACCCTTTGATTACAATTGCCATAATTCACATTGTAACTCATCTTGCTATCCACAAAGGAGTTATAGTTGGTGTCGTATTGCTGTGCACGCTTCGTTGTCAAGTGCTCTATTAGGAAGCCGTTTAACCGTCGAAACCGCGATAGCGTCCGCTCTCATCGTCATCAGATTATTATTATTGGTAAAGGAAGGACGTTGATCGATGACGCGGATTCATTATCGGCTAGTCTGGCGGCGTCGGCTGCTAGCGTTGACAACATCCGGGTTGGCGCGGCGTTAACGTCCAGGTCAGCGTTGACGTTGGCATGTAATTGTAGCTTGCGCAATTGTAGTCCTCGCTGATATTCGATGACCTGGCAGCGTCCCAGAACGCCCAGTACCGTTTGCTCGTCAATTCGGCGACTAAATCGACGATTGATCCATCCGCATGCGAATATTCCTGTTTCCCATTTGCGGCCTCACATTGTAATTCGCTTTGTAACTCACGTTCAGATTAGCCTTTTGATTCGGATTACTGGTACGACAGTGGAAATGTGCTGCCGATGGCTCGTGGATACAGAGAAAGTGGATTGCAGTGACATCCTAAAGGCGTCCATCTCAGAGCCTGCCACAGGATGGACGTTCAGGAAATTGATGCTCACGTCTCCATTTACCTTCAACCCGACATAATAGTTCGTGGTGTTTGCGTTCATTCCAAGACTGGCACTTGCTCGAGCAACGCTCTCGACAAGTTGAACGCGGATTCACTTCGGCGAGTTATCAGGCACGAGTAGCGTTTGATTCGCAACTTCGACATTGACCTGATCGACGTTGAAATCGAGATTCTCTTTAAGATGAGGCACTTCTCTTATGTCTTGAATTCTCTCGTGTCCATTGAGATCGATCGATCCCTAAATGGCATCGGAATTTTAATCGATCTCTCTTTCCCAATTGTTGGTGAGATAGCACTATCGGTATTTTGATTAAAATTCGCGTTACAGTTCGCGTCTACACTGCCGCTTATTTATTAGTGCTTTTCAGCAAGGGACACAGAGTAAAATCTTAAACACAATGAAAAGCAATAGGAACAGAGAATAAAAGATTTTAATCTATCAGAAATTGTATATTAGAATGTACGTTTCTGAATTTGTTATTCCCTATTTCTATTGCCTCATAACATATGCTTTTCATTGTGTTTAAGATTCATTATGTCTATTTTACGATAGTGTGGTTGTAAGTAATTGTAGTTGCAAAAATTGACCAATCACAGTCGAGGAAATTATTTGATTGTGATTAGTGAATTTTTACAAATACCACTTCTATTCATCTATTCTTATGTACTTGTAGAATAGGCTTTACATATAATAATATTAAGTGTAGTAAAAAGAAATCCATTATTTTTCCATTCAATTTCATGCAAAAATAATGGATTTCTTTTTACTACACCTAATATAAGCATAAACTCAGCAAACATCAAGTTGCAAGTAACATATATGTATAATATAACATACATGTTATATTACAATTATATTGTTGAATGGGAAATTATAACCAACATGTGCGTTATATGTAATGTATGTATTTGGTGTGTATTAGGAAAGCATAACATAATATCACTAAATCAATGAGCATCCGACATAATGTCATATTGATTTACATAAGATACTCATTGATCCAGTGGTCTTATGCTATGCAGGTTATGTCATTTTATGTGTGATGAGCTTTACACAGTATTCATTTCATTTCTGTTTAACATAGGCAAACAAGGATGTAATGGTACCATCCATGTCTGTTACTGTGAAAGCAAGTTATTGACACTGACCTATCGATCTATAACGTAATAGATGTAATTTCTATAATCAAGTGAAAAGACGCAGAATATTTTGCAGATTATTTGAACATCCTTACAACAATCTAATACTGACTGCAATATTGAAAAATAGTAATTAATTATTTTAAATATTAAAAATTGTTGTTATTTATTTAGTATTCCAAAAAAAGTTAATAATTAATTATTACTTTTAGTAATAAATTGGCTAGTATTAAATTAGATTTATGTAGGATATCGAGTAATTTTGAAGATAATGTCATTAAAAATTCTTTGATACTGTAGTCGCGATGATTACGCTGATTGTCGATGTTTCCATTGTGTTGTTGGTGTTTTTTGATGAATCTATTACATATTTCTTGGCTTTTCATAACCTTTTCATTTTCTCCGATCTCTGCATTAAATATTATTAATATACGGTCGATGACAAATCAGCAGAATAAATTGTTTAGTTGCAACAGGTTGCGATTCAACAGGTTCGGTCGCTTTCGCCTTCGAGTGTCTACTTAGACATCGCCGATGCGTAGTTTCGTTTAATCTGATTTTCCGCTCGAGGATCAAATTCAGATGTCCTGTTGCTTAGAATCATCGTTTGCGGATTCGCAAGAATCTGTCCTTGCAACCCTCTATTTAGAATTTGCATGCTTTTTATCTCAAAAAATTAGTCAAATACGAGTCTCGATACATAATATAAATTTGAATTGACGACTCAGACGGGATGAATATGTTTTGCTTCGAGTGTTGCGCATTATCTAAAAAATTTCTGACAAAAATCTGCTGAGTGTTTTGTATATTCGAGTATGTCGTGATTTTGTATTTTTATTAGGTTAACCATAAGATTTTATTTTCAGTAGGTAACATTAACCCTAGTATAATATTCATTAGGGTTTAACGTATCTTATACGCATATTGACTATGTCGGTCCAGAGATATAACGTGACAAAGTTGCAGAGTTTCACACACAAACTGGTATTATAAGGAAGATAACCAAAAATAACAATATACTAAAGTTGTCGCTTTAAATATGAATACTTTCTTTTGTTTTAGCAAATGCATTCATAATCTTAACAGCTTATATGTATCAACGCATCACATAACAAAAAAATATTAGGGTTATTAAAGTTTATCGCTTGTTATAAAGGATTAGAAATGAAAAATCAAGATATATTTTCTCCACATTATGCTGTATTACTATCATACATTATGCTGTATTACATAAAGATAAAAACGCTGTGCAAACCTGAAAAAAGATATGTGTGGTATACAATGAAGATAGTCTCAATGATTGCACTAATTTTGGTTTATAAAGTTTTATGATGAAAATTTCTCTGTTAAAGGTAAGACACGTTCTGGCTAAGTGCAGTAGATGGTGATTCAATCAAGGCCTTAACCAAAAATAATCCGCAATCCTTTAAGATATCACAGAAGAGCTTAGAATATCTAAATTGAGTATTGAAAATCTCTCACTTACACAAATAAAAAATGAGAAGACTTTGATTAACCTCTCCCCCCCCCCTCTCCTTTTCTTTACTAATTTATGGAAGATTGAAAGTATCTATATGGAGGTATCTATTTATCCTATTTTGACTCCGTATGCGGAGACGTTGGTCATATAAAGAAAAAGAAGAATATGGCGACATCACTATTTCTGTTGGTATTGCATCGAATATTTACAATTTGTATCACATTTCGTTCACGTCGAACGATGAAATTTACCATGTCGTTTCCAGATACGTACGTACCGTATCGATACGCGACGTTTTGATTGACGCCAACATTTGCATTGCGGTCGCCGACGTTTGCGTGTTGATCGGAGCTGTCGGCTATTGATGCACGTCGTGATGCAATGTCCTTTTTAACGGAGATTTCTACGGAAGTTTTGTTTCCGGACGAATGACTGACGTCGAGGCGAATAGTTGCACGATCCGCGGTTATTGTTCGCGATTCAAGATGGCATTGGCATTCGCATTGGCAGCCGCGGACCGACGGTGAATTGTCGATGGTTCCGATTTTAAATTCGACTTCCTTCCACCCGTGTCAGCTCGCGCTTCGCCGTCAATTTTATTGGCTATTATCTCTGGGAAGCCAGAGTACCGCGATGCGGTACTCGAACATTTGCCCAGTTTTCCCGCAATCCTCTGAAGTTGGCTTAAGTGATTCATTCCTAACATTTGATTGAACCGCGAGTTGCTCGCTTTCGCAAAATGCCAATATTCCAGTTCGTTATTAATGTTGGTATTTAAGGCGGTATTTACGTTCGCATAACCATCTGAATTACCTCTTTCGCTGAAATTTTGCAAGGATTTTATCATGGTGTCTGACAATTCCGCATTTCATCGTCTTCGTCAACGAAGACGAAGCAATTGAATTTTCTGTGTTTATATTTACGCGTGCGGTCGATCTAGTATTGTCGCTGACATTGTCGCTCGTTGTTATATCCGATGTATTGTTGTTCTTCGTTGCTTGTTGAATTGTTCAAATCCGTTCGAAGCTATGTTTGATCGGCGCTTTTCGCGTTCAACGAGGCAAACTTTATCGTGTCTTTGGCTACACGTTGATCCTCGTTCAGATTTTTCTTCGAAAGTGCTCGTAAGCGTCGCTTCATTACCCAGAGCTACATCGATTTTTACAGCGAAATCTCACTTCTCGAACTCAAACTTCTCTCGGCATTTTATTTGTTTTGCGGTCTGTTGGATGATAGTTTTATTGTTATACATTTCGAGCACCGGTGACCCACTCTGAACTTTCCGTTTGATATTTTGGCTATATAGAGAAGTTATGAAAAATAAAATTTTTTATTTTTATATTATATGTGAATACGTATACAAGGTGTCTCAAGATTTTTTGCTAAACGCTATTGGTAGAGCGGACTAAATTGTCGAAAAGTCCTCTATCATTTTACAATTTTCGCAATAGTTAACAAGATATTAATTACTAAAAATCACGCTGAATATTGATTTTCAATAATTTTTTACTCAAATACTATCAATTTTACAAAAAAAAACAGCAAGAAATAAAATTGTTTATTTTCTTCTCATAAAGTTCTGAAAATTTTTTCAGAATTTTTTAACATATTTTCTCATGTTAGTAAAAATAAGTTGCCAATAAGAAAATGCAGTACTAAAAAGTTGATAAAAAATTCTGAAAAAATTTTCAGAACTTTATGAGAAAAAAACTAACAATTTTTGTCTCTAATTGTAGTTTTTCTGTAAAGTTGATAGTATTTGAGAAAAAAATTATTGAGGATCAATATTCAATTCTTAGTAATTAATTCTTAGTAATTAATCTTATTAACTATTGCGAAATGGTAAAGAACTTTTTGACTTAGTTTAATCCGCTCTATTTACACAAAAGTGGCAAAAAACGGGAGACATCCTATATAATTATAATATATGATTATAATATAATATAATTATAATATATGGTACATTAGTATATTGGTACATTATAGGCTTTAATTTTTGTTTATAAAAATAATTTTTATAAATTTTTTTAATTTGTTATATTTATTAAATAACAGTACGAGTACATTATGAAATTACATGTTATTTAATAAATATAACAAATAACAAAGAATGACCGCCAAAAGAGCGGATTTTTGTTTGCTTTTTGGTTCTTGATTTTCGAATCAAATGATCTTTTTAATGCTCTATATTTCTGAAACCAATCACATGCTTGTAAAACTTTTTTGTAATTAATATCTCATCATAACTATCATTTGGCATAAAATTCGATTCTAAAATCGAGAAAAAAACAGACATTTTTTGCGATCGTTCTTTAATAAATATGACAAAAATATCATAGATTATTAGTGATCTACGCGGTGTGATAGTCACATAATTCTTAATCAGGAAGGTCTCAAAGA
Organism: Atta colombica; assembly: GCF_001594045.1. NCBI lineage: Eukaryota > Metazoa > Arthropoda > Insecta > Hymenoptera > Formicidae > Atta > Atta colombica. The sequence goes on from NW_017259223.1 coordinate 841,984, forward strand.
TCCAGAAAGCATCAATTTTGCGATCTTTTTTGTTTTTTTTTCAGATGTTTTTCAGATGTTTTGATGTTAAAGTTTTAATTGATTTAACGAACCTTTATCTATTTCCATCAATGTAGATATTAATCTTAAATTACTCTTCATCTTTTTCTAATTTTTAGAATAAAAAATATAGATTTTATTATTGTTTTTTGATATTATAATTTGCAAATTTTATTTCAAATTTCATTTGAAGAATAATGGGGACTTCTGAATTCGAATTGCCCAATTAAGTAACTAATACTTTCTGCGCAGTTAAGGATTAAATTGGACATGGAACGTGTTAATTAACGATTCAATATTCTTTCTTTTTTGCCCAATCGCTTCAATTCTGGCAACAGAATTTAGCTTCATTTTTAAAAAGCGTCATACAGCACTTTGTAATCCATGTTATTTTGCATAGAATTGATCAGCTTTCGTGATAGGTATCTACGTGGAAATTTTGCCAGGATTTCGTAATCTAATTTGAAGAGGGAGTCAAAAACTGCCATCGACTAAAACCATTGCTCGTCAATTTATTCGTGAGCTATTCAATGTGGCGCAATGTGTCGACGCATCAAGAGATAGGAATCAATTTGCAAACTTGTGTCGGTCTCTTCTATGAAACAACGCTCGCGGACAAACCAACTTTTCGCTATAAACAGTCCAGCAACGAGAGACCGACATTCGCTTGCAAACTGATGCTGGATCACCGAATATCGTTTGGCAATTGTTTATATCGTGATCACGTTTCTGATAGCAAAATTGAATATAATACAATAACGGAGAAGGATAAACTCTTCGATTACCAATGCATGGAAACGCGTAACGTTTGGTATCAATTCGCAACGAAGTTTCGATAGCCGTTGGAGGATGAGTTTGATGGATCGATTTCGATAGTTAGATACTTCTCAATGTCTATCAATTTCGATAACGTTTCTTGTAAAATGAATGCGACAGGTATGTAAATTAAAATTTGTATAGATTATATTCTTCGATAAAGGATATTAATTGCGTATCGCGGCACTAAAAAAAATAAAAAATAAAAAAAATAAAAAATATTCCTGTTATCTTAATTCATTCGTTTGATTAAAGAGTTTCTTTCTTCCAAGTTTCCTCGAGTATCACTTTGTTAATCATTTTGTTAGTCAGCTGTCGGATGGTCGTTAGCAGAGTCATCGTTACAGTGATTGTTAAAGTTTGAAGCGACAGTACTCGTTAGTCGATTGAACTTAACGCGATTTCTCACTCAGTTCCTTGTTCTCTTGGTGCAAGGCTGCATTTCGTTGCAGACTTTCGTCGTTTAAAGTGACCTGGATTGCCATAATCGATTCACGTTCCAGTGACAATTCCCGTGAGATGGGATCTGCGCTACGATCGATCGAGGAAATTGAATCGTGATTCATCGTCATTTTGGGGAAGAAGGCCGGCGATCTGGTCGGTTAGGTTCTGACTTGAACTGCTTGGACGGAGTTGGGTATACCGTTGAAGAACTCTTGATTGTACTTGACGTCTTTTCCACATCGTCCGATAACGGTTATGAAGTCCGAGTGTCACTCGACGTCTCTGTCTTCGACATAGCCGCTATCGAATCCGAGTTTGACCTTTCAAACACGAGTTTGAGTGATAAAGCTGGTATTGTTGAATCTTCGGTGACTACTCGAGTCATAGATGCATCGACATGTGGTTTGCTTGTATCTCCTTCGCAATCGAATTTCCGTTCAAGAAGCGCTACGATATTTTTAGATATCATCAAGTTTCCACTTTACACGTAGTAGTTCACGTTATTGCAATCGTTATATACATATTATATTCAAGGTGAGCTGTTAGATTGTAGCTAGATTCATAAATTTTTCACTCGTCCAACGTTGATCACTATCAAAGCTTGAAACAGGCGTGCTGCTGCCGACTTTCTAGGATATAATCGTGCTGAAAATATAGATTCGCACTGAATTCACTATCGTCATCATCGATTATCTTGTCTAGTAGATGAAACTTGTAAAAAATTTACTTTATTTACTTCCTTCATTTCCCATAGTTACTCGCTAGAATTTCTATTGATTAAGCTCTCTATATTTAAATGATAATTTGCTATTAATAGCATATTATATTTCATGGACAGTTAATCAATAATGACGATAAGAATTAATATTGATAGAATTTCAGAGTTAATAATTTATCAAGTTAAAATTGATAGAATGTTAGACAGTTGATACAGAATATTAAGATTAATAACTGATATTTTATTAAGATGACGAATAATTGATAACAGATACGTAATCGGAAAATCGAATTGGAAATCACATTGCTCTGAATCCATTGCTCAATGTGAATTTATATTCTATCTTATAGAGTGAACCAATCTGCTACGCGTCACCAATAAGCACCGCTTTTATCGATGCATCGACGATAGCATTAGTGATGCTATATTTCGGCCTTTAATTGAGTCATTTTTATCGACCCTCAATGCTCTCTTAGTGATTTCCAAAGCAATACAGGCTTTATTTGCTTTAGCAGAGATACTCTCCCGTCATTTTTCAAAAACATAAACGTTCTGACTTATTCACAGGCTGCCATTTACATATCATTGAATTCTTATTGAATTTCTATTATAATATGAATCCACTTGGGGGAGTAAGATTGCATTATTTTCGTTGCTGTTTTGGGCAAACGTTATTGTCGAATTGAAGAGGAATATTTTTCTCCGGGTTTCATGTTTTTTATTTTCTCGCGTGGTAAAGCAACTTCTATGAGATTCTGAAAGTACGGCTCGCGATGATGGTAGTGCACTCATCGCGCGGCATTGTTTCAACACGGCTCTCATTTGAATTGGTATCGGAAGCATGTACGTGACATACCGTGCAAGGAGCTAACTGCGTCCCGTTGTCAACGTCGTTGTCGTGCTGCGTATATGCGAATAATGGATGTCAAACATACGTAGAGACGTCACATTTGGAAATGCGCATTCTTTAAACACAAATATATATATATATATATATATATATATATATGTATATATGTATATATGAGATCGCTTCTTT
>NW_017259223.1:845139-865254 GCF_001594045.1 Atta colombica
GTTTTGCACATGTCAAATATTGTTGAATAACAGAATTCTATTTCTAGATGTGAAGTCTTTAGAATAATATATTTCTCGTATTTAAAGTAATACATTTCTCGTTCTCTTCCTTCCCTTCTATTTCTTTGATGTTATATCTCTTTAAGACTGCAATTACGTAGTGTACACACCGGTTACCATGCGTTATGCGTTAGTTTATTTATCATAGTATTTGACATTCGCACTTTGCTGTTTGGTAAGCAAATGAGATTTGCTGTAAAAGTAAGCAAAAATTGAAATTTTGCTACGATGATATAATAAAACTATTGTATTGATAAAAACGAAGCTACTGATCCTGAATGTTTGATGATGAATATTTCAATATAGTTACTGTGTCTTGTTATGTAACGTAAATACGTTTCTATTCAGTGTAATATGCAAAAAGTGTGGGTGTATTTTGTCCATAGAAAATTGAACGTCACGTTTTAATGGGATAAGACGTACGCGCAAAAGAATAATGCAACCAATAATGAAAAGAGACGAGCGAAAACCACGATAGGAAGAAAGCTTTTCTGGAATAAAAAGAAGCATCTTCTCGAAGCATTTTCTCGATGATAACCTTTCGGGATAAATAGTGATTCGGGATAAATTAAGTGAAGACCTTTTGCTGGCGAATTTACGAATTGCATGATAGAAAAGAAAAATCTGTTCTCGACAGCGTTTAAAGCAAAAAATAGTCCGGAAAATCAATTCATCTTTCTATTGTATGTGGGCGAGATATATTTTATTATCACGAAATTTGAAAATAATATTTCGTAGGAAAATTTGTAAAAGTAACATGCGTTATGCACATCCTGCTCGATGTATACTCGCATTTTAATGAGCTCTGTTGCAATCTAGCTAGGGTTCTAAATTCTGAATTAAGCAAAAAGGCACTGCAATTATTCACGGTTAATATTTCAATCCTTAATATGACTTGCCACCCTACGAAGCACGGACGTTTCCTGGTTTCTAGATATATGGAGATACAGCATTAACCGCAAAAACCTAATTAGTTCATTTCGTTGTGGTTGCATCAAGGTCAAGTGCCTCGTGAAATAATAATTTGTGACTCCTTTCGTAGGATTATTCTCATTGGGATTTTTCCCTTATTCTTATGGCGATACTTAATAGTGTCTTTTATAACTAGTCGTTTTCTCGTCGGCGTTTTCCACTGTAGAAATACTTGGTGTGAGAATAATTCAAAAGACGACACAAGCTATTCTGTACCTTACACTGTGGCAATTATCTATCAAAATAAATAATTGCCACAAAATTGAAAATCAGGGATCAAATTGTTAAAAAAATGGAAAAAACAGGAAAAAGTCAGAGAATTTTGTAAAATTTTCTCGAAAATAAAAATTCTTGGCTTAAAAAAAATTTAATATATTGTACATATATCATAAATAATACCTACATAATTTCGAAATACTATATTTAATATGACAATTAAAAATGCAAGTAATGTCAGTAGCATTAATAGTAATTTACATTACCATATTAAATTGATCTCTCAATAAAATATTTAACGATTTCTAAATCAGAATGAAAATAGAAAAATTTTTTAATATTATTAAAAATCGGAGAAATTGCATGAAATTTTATCTGAAAATCAGAGAAAAGTTATGGAATTTTAGGATGAAGCATTAATTATGACAATCTCTACCTATTTTCGCGAATCTATAAAAAAAAGTTTCTTACTATAAAAAAAAAGTGTGTCAAGCCTCTTATTCGCCATCGCCTTTTTCTTTCAAGAGTGACTTTCTCCTAGTAATACTTCGCATTACCAGATTAATGCCTCTACGCTGATAGGTAATGATAACAGCAATATTCTTGCGTGGGTTATCGAGTGCTGAAGAAATTAACTGGCGGTCCAATCTCTGAGTTTTTTTTATATCTACAATAACGTCTGCTTCCGACGCGACCGATTCTACAGAGTGCAGTCGACAAAATCGCGTGAAAATTCATTTGAAAAGGATTTGCCGCAGAATCTACGCTGTAAACTCGATTTCACTTCGGTGTCTCTGTCGCGAATTCATCGGAATAAATTTTCGCCGGAACACTCTACATTCGTTGTCTGCGCATCGTGTAAGCATTCAATTTCATCGCATTTACCGAAGCTTGTTGCAGTAACATAAAGCTCCTCTGTAATATATTTAATGATCTAGATAAAAGCTTCCAGTGAAAATCGATCGAAACGATATCCGAGCAGAGTACAATACCAGTATTTCTATCACACGGGCGCAATGCTTACATTCTGGTGAGAGAGATTTTCTCTCTCTCTCTCTCTCTCTCTCTCTCTCTCTCTCTCTCTCTCTTTCTCTCTCTCTCTCTGCCTATTTCCATCATACCATAGTGTATTGTCGAAGTCTCAGATTGCCTCGTTCATGGTAAAGCACATTATTATCATTTATCAGGGAATGTAGCCGTAGTCGATCGAGTGCAATGCTCTATTGGCGTTTCTCTGCGGACGAAATGTCACTTGGCTTTATATCGATATCGCCCGCGGTAATGTCGGGCTTTTCGTTGTCGCGCAAGCAATAATATGCGTAATATTTGCATTAGCCTCTAATGTATCCGTCGAAAATTAATTCTACGCGATAAATCCATCGGTATGTGATGTGCGCTGTTCGCGGTTATCGGCAATTGCCATCGACATCAGTGGACGATCTCTTCTGCGTTCTATTCCTGGCATAAAAACGAATTTTAGGATTTACGACCCGAGCACCTTCCGATATCACGATAGCATCTGTCGATGACATCGGACGATCGAAATTTTTATCATTTTTCGTGTTTTTTTTTAATCGAATGTTGCTTTCAAAATGTTTAAATCTTCGAGAAATATATCGTCATTTTAGGATAACTCTTGGGAACATATAAAAAACATTGAATATATAGAGTATCTCTCACAGAACGCCTTTAATCATTCTACGTTTCTCGTGGCTCTCGATGTTGTCTTCGAATAATGGCTTTTCTTCTGCAGCACAATTGAGAAGAAATGAGCATACGTTCCTTTAGTTCGAGGAAGAAAGCAATGTTCTGACTAGCAGTTTTTCTGTATTCAGCTTTCGAACTTTAGTTCCTTGAAGTAATTATTCATTTCGCAGAACGTGAATTTATCGTAATCGATTTTGAGATAGATTGTTTGATTTGAAAAGTGACTAAATTTTTAATCGAGATTTATGAGAATTTAAGAGGTCACTCTCAGAATGTTACTAATGCAATCGCATTAGTTCTGATGTCTTTAGAGTTCTATTTTTTGCATCAGTTTTGATTATTTTGAACAGTTTCTTCCTTCAACTAAGAGAATTCATTTTTTTCTGATCTGATTAATTGTAATTGAATTAAAAAAATAATTGAACGAAAAAAAAGAAGTAATATGGACTTGCGGTGATGATAAAAAGGATGGTGAATTATGCATTCCGTTGAGAGTGTAATTCTGTGAATAGCGTTAATTCAAGAGGGAAGTCGCTTTGGAAAATTAGCCCGGCATTTTCCAGCTCGCAGATTGAATTGCACTTCTCCGATATTACCGCAAAAATATTCTTATTCTATTTGCCCATTTCTTCATGCATTTCCATTATTGAATATGTCGTTATAAGATAACTAATAACACTGCTCAATAAAAAAATTTTTTTTAAACACTATAATTTTCTGGATGCTGAATATCAAATTTGTTTTCCAAATTGCTCCATTAAATCGTAATTTTGAAAAATTTGCAATTAAAGTTGCAAAAAGGGATCATTTTCACATATTTTGTCATATTATAATTACGATATGCTGGAAAAGTTTTATTGCAATCAATTATTAAATATATTATTAGGACTTTCAATTTATGGCTATGGTTAATAAGTTATTCACAGTTAATAATATAAAATAGTCAAGGACTCTTAAAAATTCAATATCAATATAATGATAAAAAGTAAATAAAAGTCGATTCTTTAAAATGTAAACGTAAAAATTATTAATAGTATACATAAAAAACAAAGATATTAATACATGTTTCGACTCCTATATTGAACCATCTTCAGATATTATCCTCTTCGTACTTTACATTAGTTTCCTTTACATTAGTTATCGTCAAAGAGATAAAAAACATAAAGTAATGTGTTCCAATTTATGTAACGATTTTGTTGAACGTTACATGGAAGACATCAGTTACTCACAAACAATTAGATTATCAATTGTTATGGAATTTCATGATGTTTTTCAAAAAGACAAAATTCGTTCATCAATAATTAAATAAATAATTTGATAAAATAAAATTCTTTAGAAAAATTGTCGTTTTTATATGTCTTTGTTAAAAGTAAGCAAACAATATCATCTCGATGAAACACTTATCAGAAGCCAAAACAAGTAATAATATAGTATCTCTGTTTTCTATTATGTATGTATGTATGTTTAACTCCTATTAATAATTTATTTATACGTTTATATTTTAAAGAATCAACTCTTATTTGTCTATTTTATATTATTATTTATATTATTATATTATTATTTATAGCTGAATGTGAAACCTATCGCGGAAAAGTTGTAAATTAGGTGGTGAATTAGGTCATTGATAATTTACCAGATATCTTTCAACGAATTCAATATCAAAATTAATAAATTCAAAGTGATGAATTCAATGTAATGGAATATGTTCAAAACTTGAAAATATTCGAATTATTGCAAAAATTTATATATAGACTTTTATAATTTTGAATTGTAGGTTATTTGATAAATGATTTATAATTAATAACTATATCTGTAATAGAGACCACGTTTAATTAATATTTAATCTGAGTAGATAACATAAATATCTTGTTAATCAAACCGACTAAAAAATCCTATATACAATATATCAATATACTTCAGCATATTCAGTTATATATTGTTACAATAAAAATATATGAAAACTAGCCTTTTTTGCAATATCTACTGATAATAGCTGGATTAAGTCATAAATAAAGAAGTTGAGATTTGTTGAACTATGTAATTGGATCTTAGTGACGAAGTTTCATTTCATCTAACCGCAGGAGAGGTGACGCTAGATCGCAAATGTTTATCTTTCTCGTTTTTCTTGGCTGACTTTTGACATCAGATTGATCCCCGTCATTATAGCTTGAGATCTTGCTTCCGTTTCGCGATTAACCCTTCTTAAATCCAACGTATAAGCGCGCCCACGTTGTATCTACTTTAACACACTAGGATTTCTCTATGGTAGATGAACAGAAGGAAATATATTTTTCCAGGACCGAACATCGATCCAAGTGGAGTTTCAGCAGAAGTTTCACGAACTAAAAGCGAGAATATATTTAAGTGAAGGGAAGAAAGATAGCGTACGGAAGTTAGAAAGCCACTATCTTTGAGATTATTATATTTGATATAGCTAAAAATCAGCGATAACTCGTGCTTAAGCAGGACGATTAGCATTGATGGAATATATCTCTTGTTCATTGATGATAACATCACGTCTAGTAATAGTAGGAAGAGAACTTAAGTGATATTGATCTAATTAATATTAATTATCTTGATATAATGCTATATTATTTTTCATTTATAATTTATTTTCAAGAGCGTTATTTATTCCATATTATTCCATTTATATTATATTATTCCAAATAAATATTATTCAAAAAAAAAAGAGAGAAGAAAAAAGAAAAGACTTACCGATCAATGGATATCGCCATCAATGTAAAGACGCTGGCGCATATTGTGAGAACCGCGATGAACTGGGAAATCTTACAATAGAGCGTTCCAAACGGCCAATGGCTGTTGAGCATATAGGTATAGTTGAAGGTGACATTCAAGGTGGATACCATGGCGTCCGCGATACTGAGATTCACCAGGAAGTAATTGGTGACGGTACGCATCCGCCTGTGCGCCAGCACGATCCATATCACTATTAAATTGCCACCGGTCGCCACGGTGATCATGCCGGCGAATAGAAGCGTCCAAATCATCTGCCGCCACCACGGAAGCACAAATTGATTCCGCGGCGCCAAATCCGTGTAGTTGGTACCATTGTGATAGGTGTCATTGTCGAACCACAGCGTTGTCACGTTCCAGAGATGAGACGTGGAATTGTACGTCATCAAGTCGTCGAGGCTCTGCATCACGAATATCACGGTCTCTTCGCTTATGTTAAGCTAGTATAAGAGCGAAAAACCGTCGCCGTTTTCACCCTTGCTCTTCACCGCTATTCAACCGCCACCGTTGCCCGCCTTTCCGTTTGCAATTTTGTTTCTCACAGCGTCTTTCTTATCTCGCCTTAAAGTGTACTGAGCTTTCGCTCGGAACGCACAATCTTCCCTCGTATTATTCCGTTACTCACTATTCTTTTTTCTCTTCGAGATGAGCCAAATTTTTGATTTCAACTGATTTTTTTTTATAATCTAACATTTATGATAACGATATCGGGATCATTATTTGTCAGGGATGTTTGCATTGATTTATCTCTTTTAAAAGCCGAATATTTTCGAAATACTTTGGTGCTCATAAAATTTTCTTGTCGCTTTATTTAAGGGATAGAAATTTGATACAGGTAGAAACCAGCGCAGTTGTCGTTTTTCAAGGCAAGTAACTTACACATTCCTGTCAGCGCATACCAGTCGACTATGTCGGGTGAGCTTTCATAACTCTAACGTAACGCCGTCGTACGTAACTTTCGTCGTACTTGTTCTCGTAATAGAAGGGCACGTTACAGTCGAGGCATCATGACAATTTTCAAGTTCTTTGCATTCTCTTTTCGTCGTCACAAAGTAAGTTTCTAAATCGAAGAACCGAGGAACATCCATCGGTCGTATTCGCGCTGCTTGTAAATTCCGTTTCACGCTCGCGTCACCAATTCTCTCAATCAGGGTCGATCTTTCGATGAGAGTGCGTCAACTGCCGGCGTCGAAAACACGAGCTTTTAATCTCGGCGTATCACATCGCGTTGAATCGCGTATCGGCAAATCGCGCTTTTTTCCATCCGATCGATCTTAATTGGGAAAATCGCAACGACGCATGGGACGAATCTATTTTGCGGATGAACATGCATTCTTTGTAATTGTTCGCGGGAAGGAATCATAGTCGCTTGATTAAGGAAATCGTTAATTTGATCCCCTTATCGATCATTTTTTATATGATGTACTTTCGATCACTTATCGACTACGTACTGATGTACTTTCACGCGACAAGACATTTCGTTACTTCCATCGCGGTTTTGGTGGCATGTCCGTCAATATTGGCACAATTACTATGTGCCTTCACCGATTAAACTGTGGGGTAACGTTGTGACACTGCCGACTGAAAGTCCTCGACTCGACATTCGAGCTCGCTTCCACTTACGTTTCATGCACGGGCGCTCTCCGCAAAATCCGATCGTTTCCTAAACCGCCGATCGGCTGCTACCGAATGAGATTCCATTGTCCTCGCGGCTTATTCGCCGTAGATGAGTGCGTTTTTTTTCATCGATATTCGAAGCTTCGATATAACTGTTCTTTTCTAGAGATAATCGTTACTATAGCAAATTTTCGTATCGATTTGTTTTTTTTTTGCACAATCAAAAATCAGGAATCGATGATGATCATTCTAATCTCTCAGTTAAAGGAAAATACTGATATTTCTGGTTTTCTGATTTACAAGAGGAGTTTTGTGTTTAATTTTTTCGTCGATATTCGAATCCTCAATATAATTGTTCTTTTTTTGAAAACGTAGTTACTGCTGCGAATTTTCGTATCGATTTGATTCCTTTTGCACAATCAGACACGAGATTAAAAATCGATAATGATTACTTTAATCTCTCGGTTAAAGGAAAAGACTGATGGTTCTCTAGTCTATAAGAGGAAGTTTTAGGTTAATCTTTTCGGTATTGCTCCAACATTGTGTGTCGTTTAATGATCACTAAAGTTGATGTTTCGTCGTGAAATTTACTCGTCGGTTTACGATGAAATAGTTTTTACATATTAATTTCTCCGAGCATCGAGAAAACTCTCTGGAATTCGCGAGTATATTCGTTGTTTCGCGTTTTGTCCTGGAAGGAAAGCCTGGTCTGTCATGTGATGAGAACTTTTAAAGAGATCAAGATTTTTTGCGATTATTCCGTCATTCTCACCTTGCTTGCTCATTACTCAGCGTTCTTTTCATTGTATCACGCATCGTACAATTAACTCAGCTTTCTTATCACGTCTTACACAAATGAAAAAGTTACGTTCTAGTTAGTTCCGATCTTTTACGACTTTGTATGCTTTATGGTCGATTACGTGGACGAAAGCTTTCGTATCATGTCGCTAATAAAATCTTCCTGCAGCAGGAAATTCGTGTTATCGTCAACTTCTCGCCGGATCACGTGCGATGTTAAGGGACACACCTTTCGTTAGCTTCGCGTATTCAATTAAGCATTGACGTTACTTGGAACTGAATCTTCGTTTAAGAGAGTTTACGGAGTTTTCGCTTGCACTTGATACGCCGTTACATTACGTCAGTCATCGTTTCTGTCGTCCGACGCACCTAGAATTTTAAAATACATCTGATTCGCGCGTTTTTCTTTACTCCTACAACATGACTCGCAAACCTTCCTCGGTGTTAGAACGAATTGAGAATTTCATTTCGTTATTCCGTGAATTCAGGTGATCTTCTTAATTTTCAATTGAACGTGTTGTATCTCAACGCGTATGAATGAAATCATCCGTTTATAGCCGAGAGTACTTTGAATAAATAAAGAAAAATGGTGAGAGACAGAAGGTAGATCGCGCTGCGCTTTTCCAAAAAGTTCTCAGAACGTACCGGAAGAAAGTTCGTTCCGCGCTCGCAGGATCGACATGAAAATTCTTCAAGAACAACGAAACTGGTCCCGGAATATATAATCTGTAAAACTTTGAGGAAAGTCTATTCTTTGAGTCTGACAGAAAGTTTCTACAAGAATTGTTGTCGATGAGACGGGAAAGATAAGTCCTTTTTCCAACGTCGGCAAAGTGCCACTCATAAGTCGGACATTCTCGTGGAGGATAAGAATTTACGTCGTGGCGTCTATTTCAAGCATGACGGAATACTTGATATATTAATATATCCCATTCACAAAATTCCGCATTCATTTAGACTCTTCGTACGACGTGTCCTTATATATTGATGAATTCCTCCATTGTGATGCCATCTTGATCTGAAAAATACATTACAAGATCGAGATTATTCTTAAGTTCGAATCAAATGCTATTTGCGCGATAGAGCGGGAACGAGAACGCAAGGGCATGAATTATTATCGCGCGATTTGTCCGTTCTACGCCGAAGGGAAACGCTCAGTCTACACGTGGGCGAAAAAACTCGGGAAATGTGAATGTACTACGGATAAAATCCGTGAAATTTCATCCGTCTCATTCGGGATATCGATAAAAAAGGAGATATGGATCGAGAAGCACGTTCGCATCAGGGAGGCGCGGAAGAGAACGTGCTGATTACGAGAGTTGAATTTCCCAAAGGAATTTAATTATAAAATCGGACTGTAGTACATCGCGTCGATCGTCTCGATTAAGATGTCGGATAGGATTGTGTTTCGTGTACCCTCAGATAATTATTCCACGTGATTAATATTATCCTTTCCAATTTGTTATTTAATCGACTCCCATTGAATAAAATTGTCGGCGAAAAATCATCTAGCAAAAAAATTATTTTGTTGGTCTCTCGTAAAACAACACTTATTCATGACAATCATCTTTATCGTACCCTTTTAATTTGATATCATTATTCTACCTGCACGTATATTGTGCAATCCGTTTAATTTTTCTTTGTCTAACGTTGGGATATCATTTACTTAATTGCGCCGCAGAACCTTGTTATTCTTTCTATTATTCGTGTTATCTACGGTAAGCTCTTTGTATATTGTAACGAATACTGGAATATTATTTCCGGACAGGGAAAATAGAAACAGCCATATTCTCTTCTTCGGACGGGATAATAGTTGATATACGATAACAGTAATTGATATTATTCTAAAAGAATATTTTTCCCGGGCACGTGATACATTTTTGTGTTCTTTATCTTTGTCGAGTGCCGAATGATGATTTGCGTATATAAATAAACAATATGTATGACGTTAGAATTGAGATTGTTTTCGCTTACAACATGATACTTCGCGATAGTCTCAAATAAACACGTTCACTCGCATTGTTTGCTCACGAAATGTGCTTTATTGCATGATTTGCTTGGTCCGATCTAATGCCATGACCCCATTCGGGATGCATTATATGTCGTAACATGCATGTAAGAACGAATTGTTGTTGAAACATCTCGCTGAAAAATTACGTGAAACTTGATATGTAAGAACGATTTTCCTGAAGTAGAAAATAATAATCGACGTCATAAATAGTTTCATTGTCGCAATCGTGGTAGACGCAACTGCGAGATTAAGTACAAAATTATGCGAATGCTGAGACCTTTTTGCTTATATACGCGTACATTTGAATAACGTCACGCTATGTAAATTGCAACCAAACCGCACCACCATTGGTAATAATTACTTTAGATTGTTACGTTAGTGTAAAATCAGAATTTATGTGGTTTGCCTTCAAATGAACACCAGATTAAAGAAACATTGTATCGAAAATATATTTGTTATTCACATTATCACACGTACTAAATGTATTAAAATATGCATGTCTTATTTTTGTATATTTTTGCACTATAAATCCTGTATTAATTTCTAGATTATTTACATTCAATATGCTTCCCAAACATTTGTTTCCTCTCTCGTATCCAATAACTGTTGCGCTTTACATTCTGATATTTCATATTCTATGTAGCTCGATACTAATCGGAATTAATTGGTCGGATACCAAATATGTTCTCTATTCTCTCGTTGTCGCATTGTTCACAAACCACTCAATAACGTAGGTAATTCATCGGAGAGTTCTTAAACTATGCGTGCACTACGATTACTGCGGTATGTGCTCTGACTATCCTCCGATTGCACGCGCTTCTGTGGTAGAATGAGTAGCGAGTGAAATGGAGCAATTAACGTTCGAATGTTGTTTCTGAATCTGAAAATAGCTGACGATCGATATGTGAGGGGTGTCGACGAGGTAGAGAGAGTTGGGCGAAGGGCATCGTGACGCTTGTGGCATTCGTGACAATGTATGCGACTTCGTGTTCTCATAACATTCACAAACTAGCCGTGAGGAGATCCCCTTTTCAGGTTTTAGGCGCTTGATGAATTAATAGCCCGGATTAAAAGCAAATTGTTCCATAGACTGTAAAATTGCATTTACATAATTACTCTAATTTGCCGGACTATGTGTTCGCGACAATGCTGCAGTGTAGTTAATAGCGAATTATTCTCATTTACTACAATAAAATCGTTTGTATTGTAATATGCATGATGTCCTAAAAATATCGCTTGCAATTATCCGCGTCTCCTTTTGGAATGCATACTTATGTATTTTAAATTGATATTGCATAGAGAGGCTTTCGAACGTTAAAAATTCAATCAAGAAATTGAACATTTAAATGACCGTAAAGAAAATCCATTCTTCTTTGGATCAAGATTCGTAACGTTTTTCTTAAACTTATCGATACCGTTTTTTTTATTGTCAATAAAAATTTCATTGTGTCGAGGTGATACTTTCCGTGTTTGTAAATACTCAATGAAAATGCCGTATCGTGCTAGCCGTATAGTCAAGTCACCGTATAGTCAAAGAAATGTAGAATTTATGCATAGCATTGTGATAACATGCGATAACGAACATGCGAAAAAGAATATCGGGCCTGAAAATTGAACGCGAGACTTCCATACTATAGCGTTAAGGTAGAAAAGGAAAATGGGGATGCAGCCGCAGAAAAACGAGTGAAATTGCCTCTATAGGATGCAGCTAGTGTGCTTCGAGGATGGTACATGCTGGTACGGTGCCGTGAAGTATGCAAATTGTGAATCACTCTGGACTACACACAACTGATTACGTCGCACAGAAAGAACCTTTTGCCCTTCTTCCACCGGAAGAGCCAATATTCTGCAATTGAACGAATAAGCGTATTCGCTATTCGCGTGGAATCGAATCGTTTGGAACATGCGATCTCATGGATTTTGAGCGAAAAAGAGCTATTTTTTTATTTTAGTCGTAATTTTTATCAGATTTTATTATAAATTACATTATTATACAGTTTTTATTAGATATACCGTTTCGAAATAATGTAACAATTTTAGGATGATAGATAAAGAGATAAAACAAGTAGAATAAGTAAACAGTTTAAACATATATGTAGGGTAACTATGGCAAATACGCCGCGCTGGGATTTACGCCCGAAGTCAGAAAAAATAGAAGGAGTGGGGATTTTTCCGCAACTACTCTGTTACATGCCTTTATGTTATATTAGTATTGTGTTATGATTTCAGCTTCTTACTGTTAATATTAATGAAATTATTATAAGTTATTTGAATCGTTTGTCACTATAATAAGTAACGCCATCATAAATTATAATCTACATAAAATGATTATTGTAGGGCGAGTAAAAGACTTAGTGGTTATTTCGTGATACATACGTGTAATGGAATAGTAAAGTATGTTGTATAGCAAACTACAAATGCTTTACTTTCGTATTCTTTGCTTAGTTTGTTGTCTTGTATAGTTTGAGATATACGATATTTTTAGCGAGCGGGATATTTTTTATGCCCAAAGCATATAAAATGTAGATTGAATTCAATGCTAATTCACTAAATGCAATAAACGCATTATACGAAATATGTACCTCATGTCATAATACTTATAATATATGTAAGAAGATTGTAATTATTATTTATTACTTCATATACATATTTATCATTCTTATTCCTCAATAAAATTTTATAAATACATTTTATAAGTTATTGTGTCATTGTACGTCTTAATTATATGCATTATTTGTAAATTTTTCATGAACTATGCATACTCTTATGAGTATATCCCTATGGAATATACAAAGACAAAAATACAAGGGTTTCAAAAAGTTTATTTTTTAATATGAAAAATAAATATTTCGGATTTCTAATATTTTTTTCATAGTAGACAAAATGTTTACTGATATAGTTCGTTTACTATAAATATAATAAATAATATTTAATAAATTAAATTTTTGATAGGCGTATATATCGGTTATCCTATAATATAAAATAAAGAACAATAAGTATAATTCACGAGACGTTAGGAATCGGCATTAGAACAATAATAAATTACGCAAGAATATAATATACAATAATATAATATAAATAAATATAAATAAATTTAGTTAATTCTGAACTTTTCGGCTCCGTTTTACCATCTTCAGCAGGAAAATATTAAACGGCATCGAGGAAAAAATATATAGCTGAATTATGAATCGCAAAGTCATATTTCAAGCGTTTCCATATGCAAATTGTGTAGATCATGCAGTAAGATGAGACCATTCTTAACATTATCAAATATTAGATCTATTTTTTTATTGCCGCATTTTTCTGAGCTTAAGTGACTCCATTCTAAGTGAAGAATCACTTCACTTAGGAACCGTTGTGTCAAGATGTATATTACACGGATATTCTCGAAAATTATCATTATTTTATTAATATGACTGTTTGCTATGGAAACTTTTTTTTTGTGATTTAAGTATTTTATTTATGTAATAGGGTGCGGCACTTATATTGATTCTAATAATCTGCCAACTGTTGGGAAACCTACACATTACATGAAGAAATTAATTGCGAAATAAGAATTTGTATTATGGATAATTCTTGAAAAAATTGATTTGAAGAAATTGATTGCGGAATAAGAAATTGTTATTATGGATAATTTTTTCTGAGAATGACTCAAAGAGAAGTCGAAACGTCAATTTTCTATTGTATTGCGCTCGTCGAAATCAAATCAACGTTTACGTAATAAAATAAATAAATATAAGATAATCGCACAAATAACTGCGTTGACTCCCACAGTTATTATTTTTTATTAGTTTAAATATGTGGAGTCCTTGCTTTTATTAAATTTAAAAAACAGACCTCTTGTACACACAAGTTCCATGGCTGAGTGGTAGTGGATTATCAATCTCAAAATTCATAGCCAACAACCCACACAATGAATAAGAACTCGTCAAGTATGATACACATATTCTTGATGATACTAAAAAATGATCGGTGGTCAATTAAATAAAATTATTAAATTTGTATATACTGTTTGTCATGATACATATGTGTATTTGTCTGCGTGTTTATTCTGCGCTTTTTGTCTCTTATTTATCAATATTCTAAATCTTTTTTTTCAACTCATAATATTTTCTTTAAAAGGATATTATATGTTTGAAATAACTATATTTCTATTGTCAACCATTATTATCTAGTTATCTAGTTATATTAATTCTTGCTTAATTATTCAAGCAAATAAAAGAATATTAATTATATGCACAAGCATAAGACTGTCTATCTACGATTTTAACTTATAAAAATTTATCTAAAAATTTTGACGTTTTATTATATTCTACTACTAATCAATCTACGAATCATGTGTAACGTATATACTTACATCTCGTGTAATTGTTCGATACGTTACTGTATTCAAAATAAATGTGTCGAAAATTCGAAAAATTTCTATCTGACACGACTGTTATGACTAATTGCCATAATGAGAACATAATTTTTTTTACTCTAACAAGTTTTAATTGAAAAACTTGAACAAACACATACGCACACACGCACACACGCACGCACGCACACAACACACACACACACACACACAACACACAACACACACACACAACACACACACACAACACACACACACAACACACACACACACACACACAACACACACACACAACACACAACACACACAACACACACACACACAACACACACACGCACACACACACAAAAACCTGGGTATATGCTCATATATCAAGAGACAAGATAATGTCTCGCGCAGCGCGAGACTATATTGTCTTTTACTCGAGTAATGATAATAACACAGGGCAACATAGAAAAAATAGTTTTAACCGTATTTCTAATGTATTCTTATTTGCTGAATATGAATACGCTGTCCAAATTTGATTATCATATCACAATTTTGAAAAAAAGGCATTAAAAAGAAAAAAAAACGACAATATATTTTTGAGATTATTATAGTCTTTTTATTATATTTCACTTTGTCAATTTTATATTATTTTTTGATTTAGCATGTTCTGATTATATTTTTGATGCATTTTTAAGTGTTAATTTCAAAAAACACAATAAAAATATTGTATCGCAATTATTTTACACGTTTCTTATGCTCTACAAAGTATGAATGTGAATTTAACACTGCATGGTGAAAAAATGTATATACTTTCCTACGAAACATGAGGCATTATTGTTGAACGCTGCACCGTGAAAATCGAAAAGCAAGATATAAAAGGAAAAGCTACAAACGCAACTTCTCGAGCAAAAAAAAGGAATTACTAAGTCTTTTATGCTTAAGATTTGAATGTAAATAATCGAGTACAATTTTTGTAAATTTTTTGTAATCAATTTCAAATATATCAATTTAAAATATATAAGAGTTAATTTTTTGCTGTTAAAAAAATTATGGAAGATAGAGCAAATTTGAGATTATTTTTTTCGGATTTGGATCATCAAATTCCTATAAAATCAATATTTATTTTTAAAACGACTTAAAATTTTTAATTTTGTTGCCCTGTGTAATATAATGATAATAATAATATTTTTTTTCTTGACGCTTTCCAATTAATCTTTTAAAATATACGCCATCGAAAAATATCAGAAGTCTTTTAGAAAAACTTTAATAAACAAGTTTCGAGAATGATTAAAAGTAATAAAATCTAAAGATAAATCTTGATTGGTTATTTAACTTCCAAGAACTCGGATCGTTTTATTTTTTGCTATCCTTTGCGGTTTGTTCACTACTTTTTCATTTCATTTTTCCCCCTTGTAATTTGATATTTTTCGTTGTTTTCAAAGGACGTTGGACAAGGCCGAAATTTATTCGACACGTACACGGCGTTTGCCAGAGAGTTATCGTTAGAAACGTTGCTGAAACGTAGCGCAGTCCTTTTGTAATGTGATACAAAACAAACCGCGAGCTGTCTCAAGTTTCCGCATTCAATTCTATACGTATATACACGCAACTTCCATCAAGCTTTCGTTGAATTTCTACCAAATATAGTCACACCTTCGTTTCTCCATTTTCCTTCGCAAAAAGAAACAGGATAAATACGTTAATGCTTTCTCGCAATAATGGTTGTCTCGCATAAATGCACAAGGTTTAATGAGTAAGCTACTTATACTAGCTCACACCGATTTACAGACTTAATAATCTGGAAATTGCGAGGATAAGATGCTCAGAAAGAATACTTGCTTTCAATGTAATATCTAATTATCTATTTATAAGTAGAAAAAAGTACTTTTTTTGTGTAAAAGAAAAAAATAATAAAAATAATTTCTCTGTAGCATTCTCATATATATCTTCGCTTAACTTGCATGTATATTTGAAAACATGTATAGATAAATTAAGTTGGAAGTTGAAACGACATTCGTTTTAGATCTTCGACAGATTCGAACCGCAGAGGTGCGACATAATCCGAAATCAAAATCCCGGTAAGACAATACGGGACAAAGTAATCAACTGCTCGAAAATACAGTAAAATTCCCGTTAACCAAAATGGTACGTGAGATGTACGGCTTTTCTCACAATACACAGTACTAACACTCGATACCGAGGTTATCCGGAAGTCAGCAGACCGTTTGTTAAACTTTACCTATGTGCACGATATCTCACAGTTGTGCTCGACCCGTATATTTGCCTCCTCTTTTTCCTTTCCACTTGCATCTAACTTCGGATCGTATTCAGCTGGCGCACACTTTGTTACTCTCAAAAGCGTATATTTGTGTGTACTTCTACAAAATAGCAGCTAGTGAAAAATTTAAAAGAATTTAATATATAGAGTGTGGTTTGTAAAATTTGAACGTGATATATTTACGAAAGATTTTGCGAATGAGTGTTGTATGTTTCTTCTGATCGAATAAAATTGCATTTTTAATTGCACAAGTTTCTTTCTTGCAAATACAATTGTACAAATTGGATGAAATTACATAAATATCGATTTTAGCATTGCATATTTACATATATTTAATTGAATCACACTTGAATCTATATGCAATCAGTTTATGATGGAATAAAAGATAGTCGATGTAGAACAAATTTACATTCACATCTTTGAATACATATTACTCTTTTAACCTGTTTTCTCCATACTTTGTATTTGATTGTCATCTATATCTTGATCATTACATCGTGTGTCATTATTCTAAAATTGTCAGAAATTTTAAAAATATAAGATTTATAATAAAAGAAAGTCATATAACTTGTAGTAAAAAAATTCTTTAAAAATTATAATTGGAGAATAAAAGATCCAATAATCATGCAAGTTTTACAAACATTTTATATTTCAATGTTTCAACCACAATGTTGTAATAAATTCGAATCTGTTGATTAATGAATTGACAAAATTAAAATACGTGATAAATAAATACTTTATGCTTTTATTCGTTAAGAATTGAATGAAGAGAATAATAAAATTGATGTATGATTTCTGATAAGACAGACAATTCTACAAGCTCTACTACTATTCAGTTTGACGTCTATCTTCTTTCGGGCATCAAAGACGCGTATTATAATAAAACGAATGTTGCTCCGAATGCAATACAGGCATGCATTAACAATGGACGCACTTTGCTCGATGGAAGAAGCCATCCATCCATCCATCTGGGATGTTGTAAAACGCGATTCCATCCGCCGTCGCTTCTTTTCCGGGCAACAGCAATAGCATGCTTGCGCCTTTGGGAACGAAACTAATGGTATCCGACGGAAAATGGTCCTTCTAATATTGCGCGTCAGAAGACCTCTTTACGATGTGAGAAATCTTATATCTTCGATGTCGTCACCGTTCGTTATGAATGCGACGGCGTTTCATGCGCGTTCTCGCGCGTGCGAGCACTTCGAACTATCGGAGCCGCGGCCGCTCTTCGTCCGATCGATATGTCGTCACTTGCAACCGCGACAACTTGCCAGGCACTTGCAGACTCCCCGACCGCATTCTTCGCCGTAGAATTGAAATTCTCGGAGCGTCCTTAGAAATGTCGGTGACTGCGAACGCGCACCAATCCGTCTCGATACAGTAACGGTTCTAGTTTATGGCATTACATGAACGTCTCGTCGTCTTCTATGTCGTTCTAATTTTCAAGAATATGTCGCAACGAGTCCTCGCCGAAGAAGAGAGAAACGAAAAAGAGAATTTGTCGCGACGAGGACTTTATTCTTGTCAGACGTTGCACTTAAAAAAAAATACCGTTTCTTACTAGTGTTACTCGGCAAGCGAGAAAGTACCAAGAGAAGCATGCTTGAAAATTATGTTAAGCGATAATAACGCGTCTTCATATAATATTTCCTTGTGCTTACTAAGGGAAAAATGAGTATTCTGAAATGCCCAGCGAAAATGGAAATATTTCCGTCAGGTTCAGTTTTTAAAATATATAAAGAAATATCATTTATAAATAATATGTACGGAAGTTTTATTAAAATTAAAAAAAAATAAATCAGAAATGTTGAGCATTTAATTATTGTTTTCCATATGACTTTGAATTGGTTTCACATATTAGAAGCTGCGCACAATCAAAGGGAATAGGAAACAGAATAAAAATTTCAATTTATTAGAAATAATGTATAGTTGTACATTATTGTACTGTAAATATGTATTTATAAATATGTACAGTTGTATATTATGTGGAATATACAGTTTCTGATAAATTAAAATTTTTATTTTCTGTTCTCTGTTTTCTATTCCTTCGATTTCGCAGTTCCTTATAGTTTAGCTGATCTAGCAGTATAATTGTTTAACATGTTTTGGTCCCGATATTCTCTGATAACGTTTCTCAGTTATCAAATTCTGGAAACGTTCACCTTGCTCATCACTTGTCACATATAAATTGTTCGACAATGTTTCTTAAAAATGACATGCTATATCTTAACAATTCGACGAAGAAATTTTTCTGGAGGCAAATTCGAACTCAACATCTCACAATACATAAAAAAAGCTGTTTTCTTTTCTTTTGTACTAAAAATTATTCAAAATAAACTAATAAATTGAATCGAAATGGCGCAATTTAATATTGCGCCATAAGTGACAATATTTTTCATAGTACGTTCTCTGACATACGCCGTAAAAAGAAACTTCGCACAACTGGGTCACATTGCGTAGTTATTCCACCGTATGGCTTTATATAAAACAGGATATACAAATTCTGCTATCCTGTTAGTTCGATATGATTCAAATTTACAGTAAGCTTTTGTG
Source organism: Atta colombica (assembly GCF_001594045.1). NCBI lineage: Eukaryota > Metazoa > Arthropoda > Insecta > Hymenoptera > Formicidae > Atta > Atta colombica. The sequence goes on from NW_017259223.1 coordinate 864,451, forward strand.
TTGCACTTACATTCGCGTCTGTTCGTTACATCGTTCTTGCTTTTAATTTGCACCGTATTTTCTCCCCTCGTTCTCTAGAGAACGATGCATTTTCAGACAATTCAAAAATGAAAAACAACAATAACGACGAAAATTATCATTGAAATTAACTTTTCCGCTGTATTGTTTATGCGCGCCTTTCGTCTGCCGGGGAAATATTCTCACGTTTATAATAACGCTTCTTAAAGTGAAATAAACGAATTTCGGCTGAAAGCTGTTTTTATCTTTGCCAAAAAATTCTTTATATATTAACACACACACACACACACACACACACACGCGCGCGCGCGCGCGCGCGCGCACGCACGCACGCACAATCTTTTTAAATCTATCGACCTGTCAATATATGCACAGTGTATTTTTTGATTCTTGATGGCGAATATATATGCGACAATATTTTTAATTAATTTTTTTTACAGTATTTCAAACTAAAGTATTTTTTACAGTATTTCAAACTAAATATTTAATAAAAATTATATGTGCGGCGAGTGTGATGTATCGATGATTTAAAATATGTCAAAAAACTTCCAATTTATGGAAGAATAAAGCTGTAATCAAATAAACCGAATTGAAAAGCTTTAATTATTTGGAAAAATGCTCGGTACTCAAAGAATAAAGTGATCAAAATGTACTAATAATGTTCTAAGCGACTTTATAAAAATGCATCTTCTACTCGTTAATTTATCTAATTTCTAGTTAAATCGATTTTATTCATTGTAGTAAGATCGAGTATTTGTGACGTAATGGTAGCAATAGAGATTTTAT
>NW_017259223.1:865354-886110 GCF_001594045.1 Atta colombica
GGGAATATATAATTTTATAGTTTAACATATAAATTGGAATTAATTCATCAGTTATTGATATACCTACCGGATGCGAGACTGACTGATTGATAATCGGTTTCTCTATGCTCCAAATAATTTGATATATACCTGCTTTGATAAGACTGAATTTGCATTGACCTGCGATATTCAATCACAACGCATTTAAATGAGTCGTAATGTGTATATGTACATTAATCACTTAATGTGTATATGTACATGAATCGCTTGATTTTTCTATGATATTGTTCTTTTTTTATCTACGTCATGTTTACAATGAAATTGTGTTGCATTGTTGACTACACCTAAAAGACAACGTTCGCTGTCTTAATATTGATGGCGTCAAGAAAAATTTGAGTGGTCGCCTCTCGAAAAAGTTAATTCAGTGATGCTGTATAAATATATAGCGCAGAGTTCTCAAGAAGCCAAGAAAAATTTCATTAACTCACCGAAGATATTACACGAGAGAGGATTCGAGAGGCATTATGCTTGCTTTTCCAAGACTCTTGAATCTCTTATCCTTGAAACTCTGAGTTCCCCCTCATTTCTTTTGATAATCTCAATTATTAACTTGGGTTCCATTATATACCGAGGTAGATACGCGAGATCAGTCTAGTTTTGGTATGTATCTACACGTATGTTAATGCGAAGCGGGATGCGGCGTGCTGTTAATACGATTAGCCCCGCGGTAATGGAATACGCAGGAGCCATTGGGTTGTTGGCGAAGTGGCGCCTGATCGTGTTATCAAGATACTGTCAATACTTCCCGAAGCGGTCCAAGTGCCGCAGAAGCTGCCATGTTACAAAGAGAAGACATCTCTCGGTGTGGGTATGCGCGCGTCGGTCACGATTTGTTGTCATCTACATTCCGCGCAGGTGGTCCCTGCTATTACAAACCGGATATAACGTACCGTAATGATTTACGGAACAAATATTAACGTTGTTGAACGTAGCGACTTGTGCTAACGACGTCGACAACAATGATGGTGTGAAGTCATCATAGATGATTGAGTTATGATCTGCTAATATTGGATTCTTAATTTCTTAATAGTATCACCGACGTGACGGCGATAAAGACCGATGCCATTTGGGTACTAATTTAAGTTACGAAAGCACGAAGGAATCGACTCTCTCTTGGGAAAGTCGTCGAACAAAAGGGATAGGTTTATCCGTAAACAGAACCCTTAGGAATAGCGTTGAATTTTGAATGAACAATTATCTACCAATTTTCAACCTAATTAAGAGTTCTTTGAAGCAGAAATTGAAATTAAAGTGAAAAAGAAATCGAAATAACGATATTAATCAGCATTTGCATGGAAGGGAAACTATAATAGAAACTGAGTCGAGATTAAATTTCTCATAGAAATGATTTAATTAAAAATATCCATTGTCGATATTTATTTAAATATAATTTGAAATAAAATACTTTTCTAAAATTAGAATTATATGTGCTAATGTTTATTAATATAATTTGTTTTTATAAAATCCAACACTTGCTATTAAAATTTAAACAAATAATAGACAAATTTAACTTGATGAGATTTTTCATGATAATTTAAAAGAAAAAAAAAATGAAGAAAGATATCGATTTGCGTTTTTTTTTTGTAATTACAATTTCTTCGACTCAATTAACTCGCTAAATACATTGATTAACGGATTTATTTGAAAATAGCAAAAGCATTTAAATTTGCTTTTTCAACTTCGTTATACAGGGTGTCTGGCGAGGCTCTAGCAATAATTCACAGGAAGGTAAATGAGATTAAATTAAGTCGAAAAATTCTTTACCATTTTGCAATTTTCGCAATAGTTAACAAGATTAATTATTAAAAATCGCTGAATATTGGTTTTTAATAATTTTTTACTCAAGTACTGTTAGAAAAATAGCGAGAGACAAAAATTGTTAGTTTTCTTCCTATAAAATTCTGAGAATTCTTCAGAATTCTGAGAATTTCTTTAGAATTTTTTAGTACTGTATTTCCTCATGTTGATAAAAATAATTGCTATAAGAAAATGCAGTACTAAAAAGTTGATAAAAAATTTTGAAAAAATTTTTAGCACTTTATAAAAAGAAAACTAACAATTTTTATCTCCCGCTGTTTTTCTGTAAAATTGATAATATTTAAGTAAAAAATTATTGAAAATCAATATTCAGCGATATTTAGTAATTATTATTTGTTAATTATTATGAAAAATTGCAAAATGATGAAGGATTTTTGGACTCAGTTTAGTCCTATCTACCTTCTTGTAAATTATTGCTAGAGTCTCGGACACCCGGTATAACATAATCTTGCGACTAATGCGTATTCTCAAGCTAATGTGAATATAATAACACAATCATAATTGTTGTTAATGAATTTTACATTAATCGCGCCAAAATCGATGAACGTTATGCTGCGTTTGCACTTTTGAATAGTTCTATAATAGATAGAGGCATATTAATGTAAATAAACGGCTGGCTCTTGCAGCACAAAGTAATCTCTTCTTTTTTTCTCGCATATTTCTTGGAATTACATCATATTCTTTCATTATCGGCTTTCATAATCATGATGCCATAAACTGTAGTCATAAGGTAGTTTATGACCGTTAACTGTTCTACTAGCTGATAAAATCGATAAAGTCACCCGACCCACAACCGATAATTAACAACCAATTGTTTTGCTTGTCCATCTCATTTGCACAAAATCTACGCGTCGCCGAATCATCTCTCAGAGAATTTGAATCCGATTCCGCCGAAGTATACGAAAGGCGGAAAATAAAAAAAATAACTAAAGAAGTGAGCACATATAGATGGTACATATAGATGATCTCCAGATTTTCGAAACGAAGCATCATGCTTGAGTCTCTTGGGAAATTTGGATTTGTGGATGTATTGTTCATATGACGAGAGCTTTCTTTCAGCCGACGGGTCCGCACTAATGGAGATGGTACTTTATATAAGCATAATTTCTGTCTCGTAATAATACGCGGAAGCGGATAGGGGATATTGTTCAGTTGGATTTAGGGAAAGTTATACGGTTAGAGTTTGCAAGCCAACCGGATTCTAATTTCAAAATAATAGTGTTTGGTGATGTATATGGACATTGAGATTTATATTTATAGGTTCTGAAATAAACAAAATGTTATTTTGTTTATTTGTTTGTTACATCTCTCTTTAATGACAAAATTATTTATAAAGCTCTAAGTTCATTTCATTTGAATTTTTTCGAAAAGTCATTTTTCGCTTTTTATAATATATTTTATTGTTAACTTCATATTAAATTATATCCAATGTGAGTTATTTTTAATTATTTTTATAAGTCACCACTATTCTTATTCAATATGTCGTTAATTTAAGGATGTTTGATACATATTTTCAAAATGGTAACAAAATTATTTAAAAAATTACAAATTATTCTAAATCACGTTTAAAAATAATATGACAAGTTTGGTGACGGTTTACTATCTGGATCATAGATTATTTTAATAAATAGTAATATTTTTTTAATCTGTGTTCTAATAAAAATATATGGAAATGTATTATATAAAATAAATGATAAAAATCTCAATTTTTAAATATAAATGTACATTATTTGTACATTGTATTCAAGATTATTTATGTAGAGTTACATTGCAATGTATGGATTATAAGTTATCCAGTAAATTCCAATACCAAAACAAAATATTTATATGTTCTATATCTTTGTAACTAATCAGTGAATTGCAATGAAACTTTGCATAAATTATTTTGAATTATATTTAAAATACTTATAAAAGAAAAATATAAATTTTTAAATCATTTAAAAAATTTTAATTTTTAACAATAAAAATAATAATAAATAAAATAAATAAACTAAAAAAATGCGTTATTAAACAAAAATAATTTTATCCATACAACTTTCATATGTATATAACTTATTTGAAGTGTAAACATTAAACATATTTCCAAATTTAATTTTTTTTTGGAAGGATTGTACGTGTGTCTAATTATCTAATACATCCTTAACTAAAACAATGAAGTTAAATAATTTAACTTAAAGAAATGAATTAAATTTAATTCAAATTTAGTTTACTAAATACATATGTTATAGACGATGTTTACTTTGAAACTAACTACAGAAAGGAATTAATTTACATTTTGACATACGTAGGAGTTAAAAATAACAAAATGTTATTTAACTTAAGGGATTGAGTTACTACTCTCCTTTGATACCTAGTAGTGTTTATACTAGAAATAAACTGAAACTATTGCAGAAATAATTCTGTTAAATTCATAATGTAAAATTATATCCAATTTGAGTTATTTTCAATTATTTTTATAGATCGCCACTATTCCTACACTACACGTCATTAATTTGTCGCTAAAACAAAAGATATTTAATACATTTTTTCAATTGAACAATTTAACTGAAAAAAATATTAAATTTGATTCAAATTTAGTTTATTATTTACTAAATACATTAATGTATATGAATGTTGACTTTGAAACTAGTCAGAAATAGATAAATAATTTACATTTTGACACACATGGAAGTAAAGAATAACAAAATGTTATTAACTTAAGGGATTATTAGATACTTTCCTTTGGTATCTAACAGCGTTTATACTAGAAAACTAAAATGAACTAAAACGATTACGAAACGATCTCAAGCTACTTTCAAAACACAACAGGGATATGTTCATAATTTAGAAACGTCATTCATCTTCTTTGCGTGGGGGACGGCGCAAAAATTCGTTTATTTGCGACGATGCATATTCATGACGTGCCAATAGCGCGCCTACATGCGTCCTCGCAAACGGAAATGACATTTAAATGAAGTTACTATAGCCGTTATCGCCACGTAACTTATGAGTAAATAAGCGCGAATGAAGCTGTGCGAAACAATAAACTTGCATTCGCCGCGAGCAATGGCGGCAGCCACGAGAACCGGCTGCCTCGAGGCCGTGATTTTGCTACGAGCTCGATGGCGCAAGTTTCGATCATATGATGCGTGCCACGTAAAAACCACCACACCAACCACGAAATCGGGCTACGGTGGTTATACATTCTTCGCCAGCTTCCCTTTAAAACCTCACTATTGAAGCACCTAGTTAGGCAGCCATTGTTAATACCGCGGCTTGTATCGGAAGTGCTGCGCATCTCTTTCCTCGATTCTTTGACGAGTTTTTCCATCGATTTTACCATGGTTGAAATTTCGCATAGTACCAGGCGAAAATCAAACACCGCACTTTAATATTGTACCGGTGCCACATGAAAGTAGACAAAGTTTTATGAAGTAGAAATTCGATATAGGCTCTGGGGTCTTTTCTTTTTATACCATCCACGAAATAGGATAGCTTTTCACCCCGGCGTCGATATACAGCGGAAAGTGATAGCGTATTGCATGATCTTGATAGCATCCGGCTGAACGAAAATGTAATTCTGTATTTCTTTTACATCGTGGAAGTACATCGTTCGACCCACAGCAAGTGCCGCAAAGAACAATCTAACATCGATCGCGTTCGCGGCTTGCGCCATTAATCGCTTGCATGCTGTCTTGCATAAAGTAGGACAATTGCATTTACCAAAATTTCACCATTGAATTATAACAGGACGACTTGTGAGTGACCTAGGTACAGGAGACCTAAGTGAAATAAATACTTCCGTTTCACAACTTCCCGTAGGGGTTAAAACCAATTCATTTTCAGGTGATATATAGTTATGTCGATATTCTATTTATGATACATATATCCACAAAATAAGACGAAACTGAAAAATATATATCAAGAGGAACGATAAAAAGTATCCTCAGGTGTGACGAGAATCTTAAATACTTTATTGCTATAATAATAAATAATTTTATGGTATATGAGGCGGCAATCTTCTCTCTGAAAATATCCAGACGAGATCATTCAATCATCAAACTTCGCGGGGAAATTTCCAAATGGGAATCTATTTCAAGGTTATAGCTTTCGATAGCGGTATGTACTTGAAATTTATGATCTGCATCAATATAACACGTAACATAACACTTGTAACATAACAAACTTCGTATGTGTAAACCTTTTAAAATTACATGGATACATTTAAATAATTTATATTTTATGATTGTTGAATTCATTTTTCTTGAATAATTGGTTTAATATAAAATTAATAAATAAAGTTGATTATTTAATCATGCTTGTAAATCATTGGATCGACGAAAATGAAGATAGATAATTATAGAATTTGTTGTAATAAATACAAAAAACTCATACATAAAATGTTAAAAATATTTTTTGATGTATTAATTTAATATATATAAATTATTATAAATACATTTGTCAGTTCGATGGTATTAATATAAATTCACAACATTTTGTAACATACACATTGTGCTTGCATGCGCTCTATTTTGTCATTTCATCGATATTATATATCTTTAATTAAGTTGTATTATTTTACTTGACAATGATCACTTCAATGAATGTAAACTCTAATTAATTTATATATTAAACTACAATCATAGACTTTTTAATATTGCAATGTAATTCTCGACTTATAATTTAAGTATTCTGCTAAATACTGTGACATTCGATGATTTTTATTCTTAAACTTTAATATTATATTTCTTATTTGTCACATCGTTTTGTAATTATTCAATAACAATTTTAATAGTTTACAATAGAGCGAAATTGATAATTTAACATATCAATATTATATTAAAGAAGAAACGAAAAGTTGAAACTGTATTTCAACTGTAAACCAAAAGTCTAAATTATATTTTCTGTAATATAAGTTAATATAAGTTCACACGTTCATCCTGTTTCTAAAAGCTTTATTGAAAATTTTCGATTAAAAATATTTTGTTATCAATATATTTATCTTTTAGACATACATTGCATAATAAGAAATAGGAGCTGAAAATAAAAAGTTGGCAATGATTAATGCGCGGAAGTACCGCTAATGAACAACGTTATCGCTTTTTTCATCCGTCGAAATTAAGATGGATAGTCTACAACGTACGAATCATCTAACATCTCGTAATTACGAACGTGGATATGCTTACGTACCAGATCGATACAACACGTTCGATGAATACGTTGCAATCAGGTGCTAACCCCAAATATTATCCATGTCAATACTCTCGTCTTCTCTGCCTCGTATTCGTAGGAGATAAGTGAAGATAATGAAGAACTATTGAAAATTACACAACCACAACTTTCGGCAATGGATCGGTTATTTACGTCACGAAAGAATCGCTGTCATAAATTGATTATTTAAATTTTCATCATGAAAGTACAGTCCATGGATTTAAGAAACAACGAAAGAGGTACATCTGAATAGAGGAAAAATACTCGGGAGACTCGTAAAATGGGAATGTAAGAACCACGGCGAGTTTATGAGTTAACTATCTTGCACGTTTTTGCTGAGTTGACACTGCCAGAAATTTATGATTGGCAGACAACTTACAATAAAAAGTCATTTCATATATCGCAGCGTTTACGATGATTTAAAGATTGATAAAAATGTTTTGTTATAGTCGTAGACCAATTTGCTATTTTTAAAAAGAAAAGATAAAATTGTAAAGTGATTATTATTTAAGGAATAATTGCTTTTCCGCAAATTTTACAGTAAACTTTAATAATTAAGTTAAATTTCAAGCTTAAATGCACTATTTTGCAACGTAAAATAATAATGAAAGTAGAAACGTCAAGCAAATAATTAAGTTAAAATTTAAAACTAGTTTGTTTAAACATCAAAAAAATAAAATTTAAAACTAGTTTTTTATTAATGTACAGATCGATTAGTGAAAAACTAGTTTCAAATTTTATATTCTTTTAATATTTAAATAAACTAATTATAAATTTTAATTAATCATTTGTTTGCGTGTTGACTTTTCAATCATCATTATTATTTAGTAAGTAATTTTATTATATACATATGTATAGTTATAATAAACTATTTAAAAACTATCTAAAGTTGTATTAGCTATAAAGATTTATATATATATCCGACGTAACTGTCACGATTTTTCCGACACTTCCGACAAAAGTTATTTTGGATTGAAGTACTCAGTTTTCAATCGGCTACAAATTGCAATGAATTAAAAATTTTTTAAATATTCTTTTTTAGGAAAAAAAAGTCAAAGTCACTCTAATTTTAAATGGTATTACATATTTTTTATTTCATAATATTGTAATGATATCAAGACATCAAGTTGACATGAAGTTCAATGACCTGCTATACTATGACCTTGAGATGATCTTACAATCAGACATGAGGAACCAGCCATTTCGGAATTCGTGATATTCCTGAATATAGTTCACAATTTATCACACACGTGTATGTAGTAGGGGAGACCGGGGCTATATAATAGATTCATTTTTCAGTTTTGAATTTTTACAGACAAAATTAAGAGACTTATCGAAAAATTGAATTCTACATCAGTTACTACATACATTTGTCTATCTAATAATATTTTAATAATAAGGGGAAAATGATAACTAATATGAAAAAAAATGCATTTTTCTAATGCATTCCATCTGATTCAACTAGTTCGGGATCGGAGTAATTCGACTAAGATTATTAAAATGAAGATTAACATATTTTAAGCTACATCTTTGGCTACATATTAATAAAATTTTTATAAAAATATATTTTAAACACAAATATTCTCTTTGCAGGGGAAAACAATACTTTTGTTTGCAAAATTTGTTCATTTCGTGCAAAAACACGTCGAATAAGCCTAGTTTTCGAGATTAGACATGAGGAAAATAAACTTATAACATTTACCACTGAGGAAAATCTCTTTAAAGGAATAAAATTTTGAATAAGTATTTTGAATAAAAGTCGTCTCTAAATGAGTCATACAGTTCCATGTTGTGATTAGTCTATTATCCCGATCTGTTCATTTTTTAAAAACATTAACAATATACGATAGCAAAGACACATAAATAAAAAAAATCTGTTGGACTTTATTAAGTAAGAACTACATTTACTATCTAAGTAGAAATTAAATATCTCAGACAATCATATACGATTGTAAAACAAAAACTTTAAGAATAAAAATATTTATTTAGGTGTACGATTTTTTAAAATTGTGACATCTTCTATCATAGATTTGTTCGCAACAAGATGTTACATCAGACTTAGCAACAATCGTTGCTGCGTGCTTAGACACGTTTACGCATGTTTTGTTTTTAATGTAGCCTCCATTATTTTACTTATCCCTATATTCAACTGACCCCAGTCTCCCCTATGTATGTAAAAAAAATATGAATATAACTTGTATTGGGTTGTCCGGAAAGTTCGTGCCGATGTTGAAGGAAAATTGAAACGCAGAAAATTTAAATTTTAGTAAACATTTATTAAATTATATAAGTTAATCGGCACGAACTTTCCAGACAACTCAATAGTATCGCATGCTTCAACACTTCTTGTGTTTAGTCTTAGTTTGTTGAAAATGGAGCAAATTAGAGCAAATCATACTTTAGTCTCAATTTATCGAAAATATTCCTACAATGAGAAAGTTGATGTGCTGCTAATATTCGTAATGTATTGTAAAAGGAATGCACGTGAAGCTGCTATTCTGTATGCCACAAGGTATCCGCAGAGACATCATCCGTGTGCAACAATGTTTTATAACATTGGAAAGAATTTAAGAAATTAGAATTTAAAAGAAGAAAAGGATCAAACCTCATTTAACTACAACTGCAGGCAATACTCCTACGGTCTTAGCACATTTAGAAGAAAATCCATATACTTCCATTCGTGCAATTGCTACTGAAATTGGTTTACCTAAGAGTTCTATTCATGAGAGATGATAAAACAGAATCGTTATTATTCTTACAAAATGACTAAAATACAACATTTACGTATAATTGATTCATAACGTCATCTAAATTTTATAACATGGCTAGTTGTCACATACGAAAATAGTCCTGAAATATTACCACAGAATCTCCTATGGACAAATGAATGTAAGTTCTCAAATAATGATGTAATTAATCATTGTAATCATCACTTTTGGTCGAAAGATAATTCCTATTGGAATGTTTCCGAGAACATAATTTTCAACAGAAAATTACAGTGAATGTTTGGTGTGATCTAGTATACGATCATCTGATTTTATCTTACTTTTATGAACAGAATTTGACAGCTTACTTAAATTTTCTTCGTTTTCAACTTCCAATCTTGTTGCAAGTGCTTCTGAATGATGCAATGTATTTATTTCCAACAAGATTATCTATTTCATAATGCTTGGATTGTTCAATATTTAAATTCAAAATACGGAAAATGTTGGGTACTTACCAATTCCTTTCTCGGTCACCCGATTTGTCACCACTAGATTTTTTTTCTATCATTCATTTGAAATCAATACACGGTAATTTAAAAAATGGAACATTTAAGCAGCGAATACAATATGCGAAGAAATTCGCTGTGACAGCATTATAGGAGTAACTAATGGAAATTTATTAAAGTAGAATTGTGTCTACAAGAAAATGGACTACGATTCGAACACTTATTGTAATTACATAATTTATTTCATTAAATTAGTTACAATTTTATGTTCTACTATGTTATTATTTTTTGTTATAATTTGTTGTTTTGTATGTAGTTTTATTTTAAAAACAAGAATCCATCTGTGAAAAAGTAGCAGATATAAAAATTTTTTTCTCTGTAGAGTAGTTCATATAAAAAATTTACAAATAAAATAATACAAATAAAATAATTTTTCACAAAAACATTTTTATTCATTAATCCCTGACCTGATATTATGACTAAGGTCATCTCAGGGTCATAATATCAGGTCATTTAACTCGTCTTGGCATCAAATATTATGAAGTAAAAAATATGTAGTGCCATTAAAAAAAATTAGGATGATCTTGATTTTTTTCCTAAAAAAAAATATTTTACAAATTTTTAATATTGCAATTTGTAGCCGATTAAAAACTGACTATCTTTTATCCAAATTAATTTTTGTCAGATTATCGGAAGTGGTGGAAAAATCATGATCACAGTTATGGTGGATCCTGTATATATCAAGATTAAACATATTTTTCGAAAACATTCAACTATTCTTTTTATTGCAGTACTCTGGAGCATGGCTGCCATCGGAATTTTAGTACGAAAATTAATGGACAAAAAATTTGATTTGATGAATCAAAGAACGTCTCATTTCAAGAACAAAACGATTCCATGGATGGAAGCGACAAAAAAGAAAGAACAGTCTAGTCTGCTTGAAGAAGTTAAGTCGATCGATCTTCAGCTTTCACTCGGAGAAAAGTGTACAACTTCTTTATTCCACTCGTGATTTCGTATTCAATGTAAAATATACTCGATGCCATCTCATCGATCACGTAGTTAAGATCAAAGATTTGCGAGAGGTGTTCGCAATGTGTTTCAATCATAACTGACCACACGAGTGATAATTTTTCGCGAGAGATCTTGTAGTTATTCTTTACGAGTTAAGATCTAATGAAAAGTACTTATATATATATATATATCGCGAAAATCATTTAATCTTTAAAAATTGAGAATCTCTTAAAGAATTTGTAAAAAATTACTTCTGAAATTGGAGAGAAACTTGAGATAAAGTTAATGATTACTGAAAACGCAAGGAATTAAAAACCATACCTGCGTTGCTCGCAGTCGCGTAACTTCTTGAACGAACGATTTTCTGTCATGCATAAAAAGAAAGTTTCCTAACTGCATCAAATAGCATCGTTATTGCACTGATATGAAAAATGAAATTGATGGTAGTTTAAAACTGAAGCTTGCAAGTTTATTGCGGAACATATTTCCATTATTGGCACTCAAATGGTTATCTTAAGCCGAATCTGCATAAGACGCAAAACACGGATCGCAGAATTAGATGTATAGCGTGACATCTTTTATGTCGTAGACTGTGTTCCAAAATCGACTGCCAGTATTGAAAATCTATGGTGCACGTAATATAAACTATAGATTTTCAGCGCTGGCAGTAAATTTGCAACTTTCATAGGCTATAGGACGCGGAACTCAGAACTCACTGAAGTTGGATGAACTTCAACGTTCTGCGTCCCGCAGCCGGAAATACGTCACGTTGCACTTAATCTTGTGACCTGCGATCCTCGTTCTATGTCTTATGTAAATCCGGCTTACGCGGAAAGCGAATTTTGTTTGCCATATACTGTCATACGTCAACACAAAATGTCGTATTACGCGGAAAGTTCAAATTTTAGAGGATTTAGGGAAGATCAATTATTAATTCCTGATAGGACTGACGTCAGAATAATAATTGAAGACTGTATATCAAACATTAACAAAATTGATAATCCCTAGGAGAGCGGAAGAAAGAAAAAGAAATACATTTTACTGTCTTAGTTATCAAAACTAACAGATGTCGAATGTAAATCTATAAAATGAATCGCCTGACCGTTGATCTTCATTTTCTTTGATGTAACACGTATAAATGTATTCCGAACACACATTCCCATATGTCGATATAAAAATATAGTTCACGCTAACGCGGAGAGTATTAACGATTTAATATTATTAAAGCATCATGGAGCTAATCCATCAGTCAGATCAAAGCACGGTCTACCTCACTTAGAAAATGATTTTAGTACGTCGGGGTGATCAGATACGTATAAGCGTATTCAACTTACCCTACGAACAAGTCAATTACATTTTTTTTTTTATTTGCATTTTCAAGTTAGGATGGCTATTGTCGTCGTTGAAAATCGCGAAACTGCATAACAGGCACGAAATTAAGACCGTTAATAAAAATTCGTACAGCCCTTTTGTTTAAAATAAAGTTTAATAGGAATAGGCACGCCTGTGATCGTTTAACCTTTCACGGAATACATTTAAACTTTGACCATAACACTTTCGGAACTTGCGGCATTGCTCGCGTCAGTTCATGCTTGTCATTAAATCGATCCAGCTTTTACGTCTTCGAACGTGAAATTCGCCACCTTAAATAACTTTTAAAAATTATGGAGAGTGATAATGTGTTAATGATATGCGTGTAATCTCTGGCATTCAATTTCGTATCGATTATGTTAATATTATGATTATTTCAACGCAACAAGGTTGGAGAACAATTATCATTTTATGGAAATACACAATTGGTTGCCTTCATTCCATAAGATTTCTCATCTTAGAATAAATTGAAGAATTATAACATGTAATTTTAATCGAAGAAGAAGATTCTTATAAAAGTAGATTTACATGAAGAAAAAATTAATACAGAAAAAATTAATAAAGAAAACGTTTAGAAAGAATTTTAAAAAAGGGGAAATTTAAAGAAACTAATTATTGGAAGCGAATTTCTTGTGGATTTATTTGATGTATACTTCAGGCCAAATGTGTTTTCAAACTTTTAGCATGAAGTATATATGTATATAAATTTGTACTGCTAGGATGCTGGGAAATGTGCATAATTCTACATAGAAGTTATGTGTAGCATTGTTAAAATTATTACATCACTCGTATCGTACATAATTAAATGTCTGCATGTATGTATGTAACTGATTTTAATTATTAATGTTTGATCTCTCGGTTCAAGCTTTCAATGTAACCTCAATTTGATGCTGTTAGTGTGACAAATAAATAACATTGAATGCGTAGATCTACGCATGATTTATATTGTATTTACGCATAAATTGTTTTGAAACGAATTCTAGTATTATAATTTATCGGAACAATTTACTTTTCATATAATAAAACGATAAGATTATATTTGTAATTTGTAAATAAATGTTCATAATTCTTTTTAAAAAAATATATATATATGATTCTATGTGACATTAAAATTAAACTCATGTAACAGTGGCTCATCGTAACTTTGTGAACATAGTTTCACATCTTTTATCGAGATACGAACATTCTGATGGAAGTACACAATCTTTAATTACACGATACGTGCTCTCTCTAAGTACGTATACTTATTGAATCTGTAGAAGCAGCGCAGTAATTATCGGAGAATCGATTTTATCGAAATTACACACTGACACCACCGGACAGGACTAACGGTAACTGTCTACATGACAATTAAGCCGGCTTTCCGTTGCAGCTTTATTGCATGCCATTAAGCTTGACTAACAATAAGTCACTGACACATCAAATCATATGTTAGTCAGATACATACAAACATAATGTACTAAAGTAATATTTCGCTTATCAGTCATGAATTTTTCTATTCATGTTTCTTGTATTTTGTTCTTGTATGTAAATTCCTATATACATTACAGGATGTTATAAATTTGAAGTTTTGATCGATCAGGTGTAACATATGTATGGACAGGGCATTTATACATATATATGAGATGTTACGTGGATCGTAGAAAATCAAATTTATACGAATGGAATAAAATTTAACCGAGCTAAACGTGATCTCTGATTTGATTTGCTAATACCGCGAAATTCGATTTATAAGTCGCTGTATATGAGAAATAAGTTTCACCTGCGCAGAGCTCGCCAATGTGAAACACTCGAATATAGAATATTCTTATCTAAATCGCTGAATAGCAATCGTTGTATCGGCATTTGATATGTAAAAGCTATAAACGATATAATCTATGTGAGCACTTTGAAATGAGAATCACTAATGTAATTTTACGATTTGAAGCAACAAATATATACGAATAACATTTTACTTTATCAATTTACAAGCGGTAGTATCTACAATATTGTATGCTATTATTCCGAAACAACATTAACAATTTGTATTACTTTTATTACGTTTGTAGTTAATATGTACAATTTCGAAGTTATAATGCATTTATCTTGTATAATAATGATTTTACCATTTCGCTATGTAACGCGTTGTACAACGTCATTAACAATTAATCCAACAATTAATCCGTATGCGGGACCATACACCAAGAACAATTCTGCTTTAGCAACGTGTTTCAGTAACTTTCGTTATTACGTTATGTTCTCCATCTTTGTAAAGTCTCAATGAATCCAAATATCCGTTTCACATGCCGATATCGATTTTCCAACATTCATTTTCTTGCGCGCTTGCACGTATGTCCGTTAATCCTTCATTTTATGCGATAGCCTCAACGTGACATGTAATGTACTCAACAAAGCAACGGCAATACACCGTGACCCGCCTTTTGTTGATTCTAATAAGGCATCCGATAATTGGAGAAGCGCTAGTTTTGTCACGCAGAATACTGCGATTAAACTTGCTGACTGGCACAAACCTAATAATAATATTTTAACTGGAAGTTTAATAGACATTATATTATACGGAAGATGCATATTCGATATTTCAAAGATTTATCGAGTGCTCCATAAACTCATCATCATGTGACTTGTCAAATCGCGCTAATAATATCGAACTTGACGAGCCAACTCGGATGGTCAAGATGCGAATTCCTTCAACGGTAACATTCTTGCAAATTTTTGACATTTTTCGAGCAAGATTCTACGAATTTTTCTGTCACCGCCAAGACGGAAGAATTTGCTGTTCCTTCGAATGAAGCAACATTCGCATGGTTACACATCAGAGGGAGACCATTTTCGATGCTCCAGTGCGAGTGCGCAAATCGACAACTGCCGCAGTGTCGGATGGAAGATTTGCGGTCGCGCACGGCTCTCATGCCGTGAGAGTACCACAGGAACGAACAAAGTCAATAATTATTTGACAAATTACATTCTGTACGTACATATTGGATAATCGTTCGAGGGAAATAACACGCTCGGAGCACATTGCTTTACGTCGTAAACCACTGATGTGACATGATTTTGTATAGGAGATAAGATATTAAATTTTGAGAAATATCAAATTACTGAAAATACGAAGATAAAGGAAATAAACTTCTTTTAAATGTCTTCGTTGAAATGTTTTGAACTGTGAAATTTGATATATTTAATATTAAAAATGAATCGCGGAATTTCTCTTTGTATTATAAAATATTTAAATGGAAATGGATCATCTATAAATTGCAATAGTCGCTAATTCTCGGGATGGCTACCTACACCGATTGAATAATTACATTTATAAATGAAAAGCTATCGCAGCCATTAATCATAGCAATTTGCTACACAAATTACACAAATTACATGTTCACAGCAGATATAAACGTCGTCTAGTAATTACATTGAAACATTAAAATTATATAATGTATATATTTAGAGAATATTATATTGATTTAAATGAAGTATAACTATCACATTGGTGAATTAGTGATGATATAATGACATGTTTTACATAAATATAATTTATTATGCAGCGACACATATTACATTGTTTTTTTTTTTTTTGAGAAAGGAATATTTGCATGATTTTAAATAAGCTTATTAATGCAATAATGCGTCAAATAATTTGTTTACCAATTTGCGTTTAACAATTTCGAAGGAAGTTTTCCTTTAGAGGAAAACTCGTTTAAAAGTTTCATTGGAAAGAACTATTTCCTCATTGCGTCAATTGCCTTTTCTTGTCGAAGTTACTTTTCGTTTCTGGCTTTAGTATAATTTTCTGCTGTACTCAGAATGCACTCCTGGGAAATTGATCGTCAATTTATCAAAAGAAACTTTTGCGTTTGTAAAAACAGAGTCAAGCTATTCGAATAAAATATATTTACGTTTACATCAAGATTCTTACATTAAGAGTTGCGACAATTTTTCCGACAATAAACTAATCAAGTTTGTGAGTATTTGTTCGTGCGATTCGTTGATAGTCAAACATTTTATATTATATTTGCAAATCTTTATATAGATGCTTGGTTGTCATAATTCTCAAGAGATTCACACCTTTATATTCTGACTTCAATATTTTCTGTCTCAGACATACGTACACATACAAAGAAAAGTACGTATTTATTTGTGGGAAATACTGGTCGTGCTGTTCGTCAGAAACGTGATTCCCAAGAGTGTGTAAAAAGTCACATCGTCAGCTTGCATCATTTTTCTTTCGTAAAAGTCACCGCCGGCGACGACGGCATCAGTTCGATTGCACTCGCAAACAAGAGTTCGACATGTACGGTACTCTACGCGGTATCGGCAACGGTAGAGTAATCCAGCTTGCATGCAACGTGCATTGTCCAGATATATAAAAGCGAGAGAGTCACTTGAGCGAAATCGTGCGCGGGATGGGAAATGCACATTTTTAACTGGAGCTGGTGGCATTTATTGAGCCCGGAGACGGGGGCGAAAACGGATGAGATACGTTAAAATTCCGCAATGGCTATCGACTGAACAACACATCCTACGGTATCCTTGCAATTTTCAACTTTAACGTATGTCTCTCCCTCTCGCTCTCTATGCACCTTTACATATTTAAGAGTCACCGAGCGCGTAAAGTAGGGCTCATTTTACTCACCAAAGTTTCGACGTGACATCCTCCACCGGAGAAAATTGATTTTCTAACGAAATGTAACCAAGCACGAGATATTTTTCTACCTACAAAGAGCCCGCCAAGTGATGTCGTTTTACATGGAAATTTGTCGAGACCAAAGCTCGATGTATACACTCAGATACTTCGATCACGTTCAGTAACGAATTGCAAACAGCTGCGCTTGCTCTCGATGAGAAATCGTATTAGAATATGAGAGGAATTGTGATAAATGATGATCACATGTATATAGATTTTATGACGATTACGATTTATATAAATGCGCATATGCATGAGACGTGATTTAAGAGCATTAACGATAATCGATCGCTTCCCAAGAAAAAAAGATCATTAAGCATGCCACATATAACACATCCACTTTCAATATTCACTCTGCTATAACGTCTCATTTATTACACGAGATATGAATGAGATATGAATGATTATCGTTTTTTTTAATACTATTCCTGGTACGATTTCTTCTGCTGATAAAAAGCATGATTTGTGTATACACCAAACTTATGTCCCACAAGAAAAACGTCATAGCGAAAGAAACGTATCTCTTGAGAGAACATCTATCATATCACTGGAATTCCTCGAAAGCAACGTGGCGACGGTATGTTACAGATGATCCGTATAACATGCTGGAAATTATTCGAGCCCGTGTATGAGATGTTACGTACACATGTAAGACACCACGTCAGCATGCGCGAACAAGAGCAGTATAGTTTTCTTCTTTACTTCGCATACAAGTTGGCGGCACAATTTATCGTTCACAGCAGTTGTACCATTCCACATTTATTCGAAATTTTGACGTCAACACTTAATGCTTTTCCTAATAATGACAGTTCTAAGTTAATAGTTTGACTTTATATGTCAACACACAACTTTATTTTTAGTTATTTTAAAGAGCATTTTATGCGTCCCATCATTAATCATAATAAATTGCAATTAATCATTTGTCAAGTTGCTTCCATTTTTTCGCATAACAACTTAAAGCGGTATCGAAACTTTATCTTATATCTTTTTTTTATAACTGTACGAAAATTTGTAAAATTCCATAAAATGTGAGAGAATTAATGAGAGAAGGAATCATAAATTTATCAAGCTGTATATATAATTATATACTGTGTACAAATTGTATATGTCAAGATTTATAAAATTGTAAATACTTGACATTAATAAGTGATAAGAGCAAAATAAATATAAATTGTTGCAGTACAACAAAACAAAACAAAAAGCAAACACAACAAGCAAGAAATGAAGCCTATATCAGGTAAAGTTGGATCTTAAATGCTTTTAATAATTGCATGTGAATTATATATCACGTTTCTTGAATTGGTTTTTCGGACTTACAAGGGGAGACTTATATATATAATATTTCACGGCTTTTGATCAGTTTTTGCGTAATTATTCTAAAGCATCAAAGAATAATCCCTGTTAAGCAGTAAATTGCATCTCTGCGTATTTTTTGAGAAAATCATGATTTTAAATTACGACGACGGATCGCTTTCAAACCTCTTTACTCTTTATTTAAACCTATTAATAAACAATAAATGAAATATTTGAAAACACTAAATGAAATATTTGAAGTTATTTAAAATTAGAAAAATACATTTTCGGCAGACACGTATATGTAAGCATGCAGGGTGTTTAGAAAATCGCCCGCAATACTTCGGGAAGTGATTCGGAATCCAAAAAAAGGGAAAAAAACTATATAAATCATAGGTCCCAAAATAAATTTGTTCCCGAATTATAATCACTTTTATGTTAAAAAAATTGTAATTTATTTTTCATAATCACAATCATAATTTATTTTATAATAATGTTTTAAGAGCTATAGACAGAATGAAAACTTGAAATCGGGGGTTCTTTGGGATTTTTTTTTTAAATATATAATAAAGACAGATAATTTTGTTTTATGATGTCCTTATTCTATTAGTACTGAAGTACGTAAAAAAATTTTTTGTCTCGGTTACTGGAATTAAGGCTGTTGTATAAAGAGTAATCTTGAACAGTTATCTCGTTGACAATGAATCGATTATATGCGCTGTCTGGAACAAAAAACTAAAAAATTATGATAGAAAAAATAAATATAGCTATAGCCGCACATAATAGGGAAATTACAAAATCGCAAAAAGTAATAAAATGACGGACATATGAATCTTTTTTTTAATTTGGCCTTTTTTATAAAAAAGTTGAATAAAATTGTGAAATTTTTATTAATTAAAAAATCGCTACGTCCGGTAATAGAGGTAAGTTTTCTGAATAAAATGCAATTTACATCATGTCTTGATGTAAATTGCTTTTTGGTCGAAAGACGTCAGAAGCAGTTTTAACACTTAAGTGACTTTCGTGCGTATAAAAACTGCTACGCATCGTCGTACAAAAACTGCTGTATCTTCGTCAATTTTCCGAATATCTCTTTAAAACTTGATACATGTGTTCTCGATACGTATATCTTTCAAAATATTACAAAATTTAAAAAAATCGATTTTTTTACAGCCCTTAACATAAATAATTACATTTCGGACTATTTGGCATTAGAATGTATCACGTGGAGGCAGTTCGCTTGATATTCTTCTAGTAAAGTAAAAAAATTTTTTAAAGAAATAAAAAAAAATGCCAAACGGACTATGTCTCCACGTGATGCATTCTGGATAATGCCAAAATAATCGAAATGTAATTATTTATGTTAAAATACTATGAAATAAATTATGAATGTGATTATGAAAAATAAATTACAATTATTTTAACATAAAAATGGTTGTGACTCGGAAACGACTTATTTCCGGATCTATGTTAATTATATCTTTTTTTTTCTTCTTTTTAGATCCTGAATTATTTCCCAAAGTATTGCGGGCGATTTTCTGAACATCCTGTATGATATCCGAGTGTAGAATCCATGATACTGTATCATCTGCTCCGATTCTTATCTTTAGTTCGGATCTACAAATAGGTTTTTAAGCCTCAAATCATAAGAAATGGACGAATCACAGTTGATTATTCTCCTCGCATTCGACTATAATAGTGAATTTCTTACGGCTTAAGACTTAAATCTATTGTAGATCCGACTTAAGAGTGACAACCGTTTGGAAGGTGTTTCTTTGGTTGAAATTCAGTGGCGGATTTACACATTTTTGCACTTTAGAGCATTTCTTAAATTAGCATCCCTTTAAAACACAAGACACTCCTTTCAGATAAATGAACAATAAAAAAAGTTAATTACTGTTGAAAAGTCACTATTTCACCAAAACATTAAGATTTTAGTTTTATATATCAAAGCACTACTTTAAAGTGCCATATTGGCGAACCACATTGCACAACTGACAATATAAAATTGTCGCACAAATATAAAATTTACTTTAATTTTGATTCTTAGGAGCGTCTCATGGGCTTCTGTCTAATGAAATAAAAAAATGCCAATTTTCTCAAAAATTATCAATTTTCAAATCTAATATATATATATAT
>NW_017259223.1:886210-888411 GCF_001594045.1 Atta colombica
CCCAGGTTTGAAAGCGATCTGTTATCCGTGACCTAAAATCATAATTTTCTCGAAAAATACGCAGAGGTGCAATTTCCTGCTTTACACAGATTAGTTTTGATGCCCCAGAATAATCATGCAAAAATCAAATAATCAAATTCATGAAATATATATGTGTCTTTCCTTGTTAGAAACCGCAACTATCGTAATGTCACATTGACAAGCAATTTAATAATTTGATGCTCAATTGGCATTATTTTCAAAGCAGATGAAATATTCTGTATGATAATTAATATACTTATAAAAATACTTATTATAGCATTAAAAATTATTAAATTGCTTGTCAATTTAATATGTAATATTATTACTCTGGATCTATTCATGATTACGTTTCAAGATCAAAAAAGATTTTAGCGCACGGTTTGCAGAATTAGATATATGTATAAACGATAGAAGATATATAAATATAAATAAATATTTAAGCACTAAGATCTGCTTTGACGAAAAATAGGATTTCTATTATCTAATTAGATTTATTCATCGGTCTATTTTTAAATTATAATTTAAATATTCTTTGATTTTAACTAATATAATTGTACAGTAGCTAATCGAAATTTCGAGATAAGTGCTTTCTATATTTCTTCTCTGCTTTTATAGTAGGTATAGTACTAAGTATACTCTTATGATCGCGTAGAGCCTAGAACCAATTACATCAACTGCGGATGATTCTCTTAATAAGCACCTTCGATAGGTCGTCGTAAACGACGATGATTATCCTTATCCCATCCGCTTTCTCTCTCTTATCCTATTCTCCTTCTCTCTCTCTCTTTTCCTCTACACATCCAATCTTATCCTTTTATCTTGCAATACAAAAAATATGCTCATGTAATGCTTCGTTTAATCTCCGTTTAAATCTATCGATTTAGAAACGAGATATGATTTATGACCGCGATGGTTCTTCAATTATCCATATATACCTAACAGTCAAACGTCCGCGCAGTGAAACGCCACATTGTGATCTTGTCCGTATCGTGAATCAGCTGAATGGTTCTAAAGTGATGTTTTCCTTCCTTCCTTGCTCTCCCGTGATCTCATCCTTTGACATATGATCACATTAGGCTAAAAAAATGAATGAAGGGATAAAATTCATACAATAACACCTTCGTTCTGCGCACCGTAAGAATAATAGAATAAAGTATAAAAACACGACTAAAAGGAAACTTTACAATAAGGATATTGTTCGGACTCGACAATTTCACAATATAGACAGTCGACTGCGAATACCATTGTTCAATCGGAACGTATAGCTGTCGGATGAACAAGAGCTCAAATTCATGCGATATTGTGTTTCTAAATAATTTCAACGTCGCGTCGCTGGAAAAAAGTATCTGCGGCTTGCACAAAAACACATTTTATATTGATTGTTGAGAACTATCATGTGGGATTTATTAATGATTTATTTGTTGGTTGCAAACTGGAATAGCTTTGCAAACGATAGTGTTCGCGTTAAAAGAAAATGGTATGCAAGACACGCACGTTCATAATGCGGAAAGTTATATTTCGCAATCAGTCGCTCGTATGCGCGAACACAATGGACTCTGATAGAATTCGGATTTGTCGATCGCATGCCGATAAATAAAAGCCAGGACGAACTATCATCCGTCTTGTCGAGCATCGAACGATTGCAACTGCGCGTTGCTGCGCACGGAAATAAGCAACGACGGTAATCTGACGACATAACATTGTCTCACACAAATACGGCTTATTAGGTTTCATTCTTCTTCCCCATATTACCGTGAAACAATCCCGTCATCCGTTTATTGCTTTTGACCGGCGCGATTTTGATTCTCGTTTCGCGAGAGACAAGTTCGACTCGAGATTGCTCTCTCGTTTTTGATCGATTTGCATAGACCAAAGTCAACTAAGGCGCAAGTCAAGTCGGCTTTGTCATCACGATCACGATCGGTTGAGTATTACGGTGAGTACATACAATGCACTGATTTCGGATTCACTCACGTGCACCGTTGTCTCGATGCAGCATGCCGTATTACGAGGAGAGAGATAATTACGTACATACGAGTTATGAAGTAATTCATATATCACCTACGAACCACTGTGAATTAAATCATCCTGCGAGAAAGGAGGAGTACAACTTTTTTTTAATTAATTACGAAAAGCGCCAATTACAGTCAAAGTTAGATAAAATATCTGTATATATATAT
>NW_017259223.1:888511-908299 GCF_001594045.1 Atta colombica
TTGACCTAATTGGCGTTTCTTCTTAGTTGATTTATTCATATAAGCGGTCCTTAATATTCTGTTCTTAATATTATTTACATAAATATGATAGAGAGCATTAATAATAATCGGTCAAAGTTAGATGTTATGAATACGATATATATTTTTAATTTAATTATCTCAGAAGTGACTGCGTGCCGAAACGTTTAGATTAGACATTAATCACAATCGATCTGAGACGCTAATAATATAAATATGATAAGACGCCGAAACATTCGGACATTTCTATATATGAAATAATCCCCCCTAAATTAATTCGGTAAAAAAACTTATTGCGAACAATATTACCTCAATCAGGATTCGATCTTATATTAGGTAATATTTTTTGTAATAAGTTTTTTTACCGAATTAATTTAGGGGGGATTATTTCATATATAGAAATGTCCAAACGTTTCGGCGCACAATCACATGTGAGACAATTAAATTAAGAATATATATTATATTTATAACATCTAACTCTCTGACCGATTATTGACGTTCTCTATCATACTTATGTACATATCTGTATCATTTACATAGTCGTATTTATTCTTAATATTATTTCTTTTAAATTATTTACAAGTTTTATGATGATGTTTCATCAGATTATCAGATTATGAATAGGTATTTTTATAATTGTAAGATGTTTATGAGCAAGGTTGGATTAATGTTAAGTTAAAAAGTTAATTAATTTTAATTTCATTTAATTATATTTTAGACTGTTAACTTTTCAACTTTACATAGTTATATTTTATCGGTAACTATTAACTTTTAATTTGATTTTTTTAAAAGTTAAAGTACATCAAGATTCGATAGTTGGCGTTATACAGATTCTATACTCGGATTATATTATATGCTTATACATTTATGTCCATCGAAAATGTATTTTTATAATTTTAAATAATTTCAAATATTTCAGTTAAACAAAGAATAAAGAGGTTTGAAAGCGAGCTATTGTCATCACCTAAAATTACGATTTTCTCGAAAAATATAGAAGTGCAATTTACTGTTTTTATTTTTTGGTGAGAATAATCACGCAAAAGCTGATCAAAATCTATGAAATATTATATTATATATATGTGAGCTCTTCTCGTTAGTTAAAACAATTAATCTTTTTAACTTTTTTGAATTTAGTTAAAAAAAATTAATTTGCAAATTTTTAAAAAATCATAAAAAAACAAATTTAATTTTTAACTTTTTAATTACTTTTTAATTAAGTTAAATTTTCAAGACTATTAACTTTAACTTAACTTAGAAAAAACTTACTCAACTCTGCTTATAAGCATCAATATTGCTTGTCAAGTTAGAATATTATTACTTCAGTTGTTTTTCAAAACTCTTAAATTCGACGCGCAATTTGCAAGAATATGCATATAAAAATTTACACTAAAAATCCAGTTTAAGTATTTAAGACTTTCATTTCCTAATTATTGTGAACACATTATGGTCGTAAAAAATATTACTTTATTTAATATTTTTAAAATTTATTTATGCTGATTATACCTGATAAATCGTCAATTACATAATTTTGAGACATTAAATGAATTTTTAATAGTTTCACCTATCAGCATTGTGTCTTTGTTGTGCTTTTGTATATCGTAGCCAATATGTAATTTACAGAGAGATACGGAATCAAATTGTTGTGAAAATATGATTCGGAAGTTGTATTATGAATTATATCATGTTACTATTATGATCTAATTTATTCTAGCGCGATTATTTGCTGGTTACTCAAAATAAATCTTAATTAAGTCCCCAGATAGACGTGCTACAAGATGTTAATTAAAATCGTTAGATTATATATTCGTTAGAATATATTCTCATTTAACATGCTTTCTAATTTAACATGTTTCTTTGAAATATTTCAGAATTATGCACTGATGATCAAAATTAATAAAGTTGCAATTCATAAAGAGAAATTATTTAGAGAAATTTGTCTATTTCGATATTTCAACCAAATGAATTTCTGAGGAAAATGACATTGCGATTTTCTTAGTCTGTACACGTTTTAGGTAGAAATGGCTGGTATATTTTTGGACAAAAGTCATCTTTTACGAGTACTCTGCGATACGTGTTTTAAGAAGTCCCTACGTTTCATCTCTAAAGAAACCAGTTATTAAATATACACTCAAAGCAATCGAAGAACGACAAAAATGAATCTTTCTTAATAATCAAAGAAATGACTTTTCCTAAATAATAATTTTTGTAATAGTCATTATTTTCTGAATGATCTATATTTGTAATATTTCTGTGCTTAATGCCATTAATTTAATTTTCTTAATAATTTTGTTTGATTTATTAACAGATACATTTTATACTAAAATTCCGACTTTGTCTCTTCCGATACATTTTGTATTGCAAGTTACTGATTGTGAAAAGAAAAACGTATCAAAAAACGTATTTTTTTTCATTAACTCCAATTAATGCTAATCGATGATTAACTTAACCATTACGATTATCAGCTGAATATATATATTTTATCAGAAGAGGAAGAGAGAGAAGCTTTAATTTATTAAATTAACTATATTGACACTTTCGCGAATTAATTTATCGATTAATTTAACCAAAGGATAGCCTTAAAAGATCATTTGTCTAATTATTTTTAATGCACTCCAAAAATTTTTTAGGAATATTATCAGCTGTCGGTTTAATAATGTACTTTAAAAATCTTTTTTAAGATAAGGAACTATCATCGACTATAATATTTGAGGCATATATTAATGAAATATATAAAATAATTTGCCACTCTTGCGAATCATTCTCAAGGTTATAATTAACATTAGATCGATTGTCAAAGTAATTTCCATGACCAAACTTCCATGACGATAAACTCTCAGATCGCGAAGAATTTGATCGTGACAGCTGATTCATGAAGGATCTCCACAAACAGTCTCGCGTGATTAGGCAATGCGCAATGCGACTTTTCATTTGTTAAAAACGATCAGCAGCTGGAAGTCGTCGACTAGCATACGTTAAACTATACTTGTATTACAATTCGTATTTACGTACAGCAGTTCTCTCTCAGTCAACGCGTTTCGCAGCTCTCAAAGTGTTTCGAAACATACGGAATTTGCATACTGCATGTCGGGACATCTCCCCCCGAGAATGCTAAAAGTTTGGTCATTAGTATAACGGATCTACGATTTTAGATTTACATCTATATTTAAACATTTCTTTGTCATCTCGCTCGGACTAGAGTATTCAATCAAAACATTGGCAGATTGAAAAAATGAATTGCGTATCCAACCGTTTTTATGCGGAAAAGCTATTTTTATTTCGTATAAATGTATTTCCTGTCATTCTGAGAAAGTTAGTGATTGGGAAAGAAATTTAGTATTTTGTACACATATTGTCGCGGTCAAATACGATTGCGCGAGCTTTTCGTTGCAACTTCAAATTTACGACGCCATTGCGTAAGATATATAAAGCGTTATTTCGGGTGGAATTCCGGTGCTCAGGGACAGAACTGAAAAGGAAACGTAAGCGGAAACGGTTATAATTAAATTAATGAAACGCCGTAGCACGCCATTAGCAAACGGTTTGCTACGCAAACGGTAACGTTTGTCATTATTTCGACGGACCTGGAAATAATTAATACACGAAATTGAGGCAACAAAGGTTTTTATCGCGTCAGTGGCCATAAAAAAGATAAAGTAAAGAACGTGAACAAATTGAAATTTACCTTAAAAAATGTATGCAAATTGAAATTTATCTAAAAATGTATGCAGATTGAAATTTATCCTTGATAAATAAAGACGTTTGTTTTGCATTATAACGATATAAATTGGCGAGGTCGTTTGATAATTGTACCACTTGCTATGGTCGCTCGCAGCTAAATTGCAATAGACATAAAATTATGAGAGCTGAATTCCCAATGATTGCAGAAATAAAACAAAAGGAAACTGAATGCATTTGTAATGTAATTTTTACGCTAAAGTAGTCATCTTTAATGAGGTGCCGTTGACATTTATATTTTAACAAGAAGTTAGCAATACATGTCTTGATAACGAAACCCTGCACTAATTGAATTTCTATCATAAAAGCGGTAGTCGTGAATGTTGCACGAAGTTACCTTCTGTTCTGAAAGGAGAATCTCTATGTTTCGGTCAGCAGATTCAATCTTGCAAAACTTGTTCGTGACATGAGTCACTTGAACATTAGTTGTCGATCCAAGTTTGATTTTATTTGCCAAAGGAGAGAAATAGATGGATACAAGTATCCTTGTGGGAGGAATAATAAATTTTTCGTTGATATGAAAGATATATCGGAAAATGACAACTTCAAATCTTCGTTCTTCGTAATCTTCCTTTTTCAGACGAATTTAGCAACTTTTATACGCAATACCATATGACGAAAAATCTAGCATGAATTCAATGTACGATTCAATTTGTACGTTTCGCATATAAATTTTGCATACGAATAATAACGTGACCATATACGGGGTAAGTAAAAATTCCTTTTGTAAACTTTGAAGGCATGCTTGAAAGATCAATTCAATAAAAGTTCTGGCAAACGCGGAAACGCTTTCTCCCCATCAACGTATTTCAGAATCTCCCATTGGAATACGAATTTTTTCATTTAGCAGCAATCTCTTGGAAAGGTTATTTAGTACTACAGCATATTGCGACATTTATTATCTTTTATCTAGCCCATCGAATCGGAAAAAACATATATATTTCTGAGATGTCTTCGACTCCGTAAATCGTAAAATGATATTCGGTTGTATCACTGCATCGATGTATCAAACACGATTCAGAAATTCGTAAAAAGGATTTTAAACTCATTCCAGCATATTTACATACATGACTGCGAAAATCGAACAATATAGGAATAACAGATATTCATGAATTGCTGACACGCGGTATATGCCTGCGCATTAATTATATATGTCGATAGTTCGATAGTAGCGGATCAGAATATTGGATTGACGCAAAAATAAAATATAATAATATTTGTTTTTCATGTCTTTACAAAATAAATATGTTTAATTTCTTGGAAAATGATATATTCTATTACACGTAAAAACAGGAAACGGGAAGTTGAGATATATTGATGGAGGGAATATATATATATATATATACCAACTTATTAAGTCTTATAATAAACTTATGATTTAGTATTATGTATAATATTAATGAATTTTACTTTAATGGATATGTTCTATCTGTCTATATTCAATCGCAGACCATTTCATCTTTGACTGTTTACATCGCTGTGATTATTTGTCATTCTGTACAGTATATTAAGTCACAGAAATTGCATATGTGCATTGTTAATACATTTTTTATTAAATGAATATATTATATAAGAGTGCGCAGTGATATTTACGCGCAATTATTAAAGCGCGATTAATATGCAAGTGTGGTCCATTAGCGATTCTAATTCAACGATCGAAGTCCTGCGATTTTTCTAAATCGCAAAAAAATAGCAATCACACGTTAAATTAAGCTCACAGAAATTCATTACACCGCAGTTATCTCATCTCAAATAATATTTGCCTAATCCGCCAACATCCATTAGTTTATTTAATTTACAAAGAGGAAATTAACCGGACGATTAAGTGCTTTGACGACTCACTCGTTGCTATTAGTTTATCATCAGAAAGTTTGATATGGCAAAAGTAAATAACCGCGAAGAGTTGTTAAGCCGCGGTGTGGTTCGTTTACTTGAAATACGCCAAGTTAGTAAAATTCATTTATGTATTAGTTTTTGATGATTTATCCATGAGAGCATTTAATTACTCATGGCAAATTTATTTGCTCGCATGCAAGAAATAAATATGCACACGTGTACTAATATATGTATATGTATATATAGCTTTTGGCTATAAAAAAATACAAAGCATCTTCATAAAATGATATGTAAACGTTCTGTATTTAATAAAAAATAAAAACAATTATCTTATTGAAAAGTAATATTTATTTTTATAACAATTTTAATATAAACAAAATGTCGTAAGACTATAATATATAAATACATAATTAATAAAAGTCATGAAAGTTTACATAGTAGCAGCTGGATCTTAGTGAATATTTCGATATGAATTTTATATTTATATACGTATTCAATTTTATAAATTGCGCACAGAAATATTTTCAGCTTTGAAACGCAGTCATAAACAGAACTAAAGTAATAATATTATAAATTACATTGACAAACAAATATTTATATGCTTATATTTATATGCATTTTAAAAAAATATTAATAATTTTAATATTTGTTAGTCCTTTTTTAGCTTTTATTATCAAGAAATCCACTTTCAAGAAAATGCAATAAATTGAGTTTGCTTCATCCTTACACCAAGAATGTATAACGTTGTTTAGAATTTTTTCTATAACAGATGCAGGTGCTATAACAGATATACATATAATCATTAATCACATAACTGTTGGAAAATGCGTGTAACTAATTACTTGGATTTGCTATTTTATATTGCTGTTTTCAGCAAAATATTTATCGATTTATCGAATTTAAGAGAGATAATTCAATCTCAATGGTGACTATGAAAAAAGTGTACACGTAAAGGAAAGTGTTATCTTTCTTTTTTAGAAGGCAATATGTTTAGTATAATGGCGAAGACACTGGTTTCGCTAATGCGTGATATCTGATTTTTTATTTTTAAGCAAACACACGTGCGAGCGCAAACGTTTTGCAGAAATATAGTCTCAGAAGTATCGTAAATCTTTGCTTTATACCGCTAAGTCGGCGACAAGTCAGTCGTGTTATTCTCACGAATAGTAAAATTTATTATCGCTAAATTATTTTTTCAATGCACGCAGTTGTTTAGAAAGCCTGGAGTAATAGGATCATATTTATCAAAGATTTTAGAGATTGGCTACATTGAATGTTCAAACTTTAATTTAAACTGATCCACTTAAAATTGTGTACTGATTTAAACAAACAAGATTGAAGAAAGGGGAAAAATAACTTTTAAAGTGTGTGTGAAAGGAAAATCTTTTATGAGATATTTTATATCTGATTTATGTCAGAATATAGTAAAGTATTTTTGAATATAAAAGTCACAAAATATTTAGAATTTTATTTTAATATTTTTACATGCAAAATGATTAAATAAAAAAATTTATACGTAAAAAGGTTATGTAAATCTGCATGAAAATGCAAGCAAGTATTTTGTATTATTAAAATAAAGAGAGAGAAAGAAAAAATAATTTCTATTTCTGATAATTTTATTAATCTGGTTTTTCCGATTTATCTTTATTACAATTTTTATTCATTATGAATGGATCATATCAATTTTAAATCATGAAATATTTTAAATGTATAAGCGCAATAGTTATTCACAAAACATAGACGTCTGTTAATTTCCAATTAATTTTTTAATTTTTTATAATTTTCAAGTCTCTTAATTTTCTAAATAAAGCGCACACAATCACTTTTTATTAATTAGCTCGTCCAATATATTTTGTAATAATATTCTGTAAAATATCAATTAAACTAAAATCTAAATTCAAATTTTTAGGAAAGATATCATTATATCGTACTGATATATCTTCGAAATTACATGCACATACATCGATAAATCATACAATTTGCATGTACAGCACATAACAACAAGCCAAATAACATGTTATTTCATCTATGAGTAACTGGTTTGGTGTTAAATACTGATGGTTACCCTAATTTAAAGCCAATGTATCCTGTATTACCGCGATATGTTGGCTTGGATAGCTAACATACTCATAAATATGTACCTGTCCCTAACGTAAATATATACCTTACGCCTCGAGCAAAATTCGCAGCACACAAACTGCACGATATATTAACCCGGATTTGCTCAGATAATAAGATTTATTACCATCCATCGCCCAACCTTCGTCAAACTTCCGCACTTCCATCCACACATACACACACATACACACATGTATATCCATCTTCAACATTCCCTCTGGCTATGATACTTGTATATATGTATCATGTTTTCATGGTTTGCTTCTCTTGATTATGTCTGAGGAGACAGAAACCGTCATACTCTTCACTATTTAAGTCCACTTCCACAACTCACGGTTAACTCTTAACCGAAGTTTAACTTATTCATCGTCTCTTTCCAATTATAGAATTAAAAAAAGATGAGAAACAAATTGAACCTCGGTTAAGAGTTATCCGTAAGTTGTGGAACTGAGCCTTAATGCTATATACTGCATATTTTATGACGCCGGTACCGGGTACAGGTCCGTCTTTAAGGTTTATGGACGAGCATACTGATTCGTGCATGGATGACGTGAGCTGTTGTCGAATGCGAAACAGTCGCATTAAAGTTGACGATGTCGTTCGCGTTTAATCGCCGATCTGCCGTCGCTGCTAACCAGAAATCAGGAGAGGACCGTAACCTCGCCCACTCCTTCGTGATCGCGCATAATATGCGTTAATTCGAAATCTCCGCCGCGCCAGACTCCAATTTCAACTACATTGCCGAATTAAATTTTCCATGTCTTTCACTGGAGAAAGTGCGCTATTTAATATTTTGTGTTGCGGTACAGTAGGATACCATTCGATAAATTTTTAGAGAGAATAGAAGTGGATAGAACAATAATAATAGAATAACTGGCACTTTCATTACAAGGCGAAAAAAGCGCGAAACTAAGCGCATAAAATTCCTCTCGTTGAGGATAATTTTTCAAATACGGGGCAACATGAAATCTCTTAATTACTTCTAATTTTAAATTCACAAAGCGGTCAGTTTTAAAACGCCGTTAGAACATTTATGATAAAATTTTATATAGGAAATTAGATCTTTCTCGAAAAATCTTTTAGAAGAATTAATATAAATGTCATTTAAACGTATACATATCTTGTTTGACGTTGAAATCGCTCAAATATCTTGTCTTCTGATCACCTCAATCAATCATTCTGCGGATCGCAATAATTATATAGGAAATGTAATGAGCTTTCGCCTTATTGTTGACTGATGAACGTCCAAAGACTTTTAGACTTATCCATCTCTATTAAATAAATACGGCAGCATGATCAAAAAAATTTCACTAAGCAAAAGGTGAACTCTGAATTCATTAAGGGATCGATTAAATTAAAGCGGATGCCCTATATCTGTTGTATTAATCAACCTTTTCCGACCGTGAGCTCGCAATTAATCATGTCATACGAGACACTAATTTAACGTTGGCACGAAAAGTGCTAAGGAATTAGTATACCTTTTTTTTAATTCATCGACGCTGTAAGAATGTCGCACGTGTCGGCGCCCAAAGACGCGCGATAAAATCGAACCTTTGCTATCGACCAGTGTGCGGTTTGTAATTTTTCTACGTCGAAATTTCTCGTTGCATCAATGAAAATCAAAGGCCGCGACAAAGAAAATTCTTCTCGATACAAAAATGCCGAAGAAAATTCTTCACTGGTATCTCACTCGCTCTATGCGATGCACTTTTTATTATCATCGTACATCGACTTGACTCTGACGATAGGGCTGCTTCTTTTTACATGCTTTGTGCACGCTTCGTAAGCGATCCCTCTTTTATTTTTCGCTTCTCTCTTTTCTTCAATTTTGCTTTATTTTTCGCTGTGTAACGTTTCTTGATTATTTATATAATTCAGCGATTGAATTCTGTTTCCGCATATGTAATTTACACCACGGATTATGCAAAATTTATATTTTCTCTTACAGTAATGTTAGTTACGTTCGAGTTGGCTTTAACATATTGCTATTAATTATCAACGGAGAAGTAATTATTAACGGATGTTACATTATTAATCATTTTTCATCACACATCCACACACACACACACACACACACACACACACACGCGCGCGCGCGCGCGCGCGCGCGTGCATATATATACATATACAAGTACATCTAACAGCACAGACCTTTAGGGGATGTTTAGAACATCCAGAGAATATCCGTATGTCCTTTGAATAGCTTAAAGACATTCCCAAGGTATATCCTGGATAAAGTGTGCTATTTAGGGTGTGTGTGTGTGTGTGTGTGTGTGTGTGTGTGTGTGTGCGTGCGTGCGTGCGTGCGTGCGTGCGTGCGTGCGTGCGTGCGTGCGTGTGTGTGTGTGTGAAGAATATATAGCGTTTTTTTTTACTTCAAAAGAGATGTAACTTGAAAAAACATATATGATTTTCGAGTCATTATTATAAATGAGTTACATTACTTTGCATTAATTATCAAAAATAAAACTAACTTTACAATCCGTCTGGCAAATAACATTTGTGTCGTTTTTAAGGTTTTCAAAGAAATTATAACTTTTACAAGAATGATACATTTTCGAGCCGTTATTTTTAAATAAAAAGAAATGTCTTTTACAGAGAATATTTTGAATTAAAACAGTTTTGGTGATTGAAGAAGAAATTTATTTTAATCAGTTTTAGCTGAGCAAGGAAATAAACGGTGACATTTCATTACGTTACTTTTGATGAATTATTCTTTGTTGTAATTTTGTAGGATACCAAAATCCAAAAAGAATAATTTTTAAGGGTTATGAAACGAAAATGACATGATATTTGACAAAATCAAGTTTCAAAGAATATATTCTTTTTGTCAATATTTGATTAATAAATAATTTTCTGTCAAGTTAAAAATAGTTTTCTCCTTTTCTAAAAAAACTTAATACTTAATTTTTTGAGTTGTATCACTTTTAAAATAAGGGAATGTGTATAAGGGGATATATATATATATATAACAATTTATAATCAACAAGTACAATAAAATTTATTATTTTTTTATTTTTTCCAGTTTCCTGTGAAAAATCTATGAAAACGTATGTGTCAGAAATCTCTATTGCGCAATTGATAATAAACCCAAAAACTACAAACATTGAAACATCTGAGCCCAAGTGAATCCAGAAGGTTAAGCAACCGGTAATGAATGGAACTATAATTTATCCAGTTAATACAAAACCCGTAGATTCACCATAATTGAAATTTTGTATTTATCGACAGTTTCCCACTGCATATGTCACAATAAATTTGCAGCTGGATGATCATATTTTAATATCGCTCGCAGCTTGATGTATTTCGGAACCAAGCGAACCGCAGGTCGATTAATCGCAGTCGCATCTCAAGTAATCTAGTTTCCTTGTTTGATATTGAATATTGAATTTCCTCACGTTCTATTTATCGTGCTTAAATTGTATCTTCAGCAATAACGAGAGACGGATGTACAGAATGGAGAGGGAGAAAGGGAAAGAGGGAGAGAAGAGGACAGAGAAAAAGAATGGGGAGAGGGAAGCTTCTTTATATTCTTATAGAAACATGGACACAGCAATGTTTTTCCATTTATACGAAAAATAGTATAACAATAATAATAATCTCATAGGCATTTTATTATAGTTATTGATATTTATTCACGTTCGTTATATCTCCAGAATAAATTGCATTAATTTTTGTTGGATTCCGTTGACGGGGGGACTGATTGCCGTAGAAAGTTCGTATTATCTCAGGAATCCTCAACTTTCTATGTAACATTCCATAAATAACTACTTGGCTATTCCATTCTCATGAATTTTCTTGTACGGGACAATGTTAGCAATGTTACATTTGCTTTCACGTTTACTTTTAGTGTTTCTCCAGCGTGTCCTGAATGCTTGATGATATTGTGTATTTAGTTTTGCGCGGTTAACAAGAGCAGTAAGTCACATATGTCCCTTTTCAGAAGAGAAGTTTCTTTTTTCGTTCTAATTCAACGTTTTATTTCACGGCGAGTCCAATTGCAGTGTTTACATCTCTTTTATCTCTAATAGCTCTCATATAAAACATCATTTGCTCGAAGAAAAGGAGATTTCGCGAGATTTAAGAGCGCAGCCAGTTTAGCACGAATAAAATGTAAAAGTTCATGTACTAGCAGATGTGCACCATATTTTATGTTATTTCTCTGTCTTAAGAGCAAACTGCATCGTATTAACTTTCAAAACTTTCGATCTTTCTTATTTGTAAAATGTGCGTAAAATGAAAGCATAAAGCTTGTTTAATTGTTTTGCAGACTACCATACTTTTATAAAATCTCACCCCGCTTACTTTCATGTACTCATTGCAACCGACTGCGAAATTTGAAGTTTTATGAAACAATATTACGATGTGGAAACTTTCAGACAATTTAATTCCGAGTTCTAAATAAATTTTTAAGTTATAATGCGATCTGTCATTCGATTATGCATCTGTCAAACGAAGCAGTTTGAAATATTTATTTTTATCCTCCTATTATAACCAAAATTTAAACTTTCATAATTCTCATGTTGTCAAAAAATTCAAAATCACTTCAATCTAAACCACTTCGATTTTTTATCTACAAATTTTTTTTTGAAGTAACGATCACAATCCTTCAAAATAAAGATCGTGTTAAATAACCATTTGTCACCAGTCTACTAGCTGGATTTGGTCTCGATATCATTTATCTAGACGACATCGAGATCCTATCGCATCCGGCATACAATCCTAATTTTGCATCGTTTGATATAGCCTACTTCTCTCAATAAAATATTGCTTGTATAAAGGACGATGAAAATAGAAATTAAATTTACGACTATTAATGATTGATGATGAATGGTTATTAACTCTTTCAGACTTGATTTTATTGAAACTATTAAAAAAAAGTCTTTTTAAATTTAATTCATGCGCGCTTTAATAAGTAATTCATACTAAATGAATTTTTTTTTTGAATTTTTTTGAATTTTTTTTCCAACATATATATTATTGTGTACATTAGATCTTATTGTCAAATGAAATGTCGATAGAATTATATTTATTACAATATCATTTACGGATAATATATCTTCAAATTTAATGTATATTACAATGTCCGCAGCATCTGAAGGGTTTAAACATAATAATCTGTATTTTGAGGAATAATTGTTATTGTTTCTAAATAAATTTATATAAAAACTGTTTTTCAAAATAAAAATCAAAGAATAATTCAGAATTTTTTTGACTACAGTATAGCGGATTAATAAGATTCGTTATCCGATCGCTCTCGCACATAAGCAATATAATTTAATAAAAACAATTTGATCAGATTTCGGTTTAATCTTGTCAATCGCAGTCAAAGAGAGTTAGCCTGGAATTCCTTTGAATCGTGATACACAACATAATTCAGGAATACGACGTGCGTAGGTGCATTTGATCGGCGCGGCGCAGCGATTTCACAATCCGACAAGGAGAAGGATGTCGCGTTGATCTCATTGAACACATCCCTTTTTTCTCGATTCAACGAGATGTCGTATCGGCATGCTGCCGTTCATCGGCAAACGTTTCACGCCAATCATTGCTCGCCGCGGTTAATTGTCGAACGCAAAATTTCATCGGTCTCTTTCGAGTATCTGATTCGTCGGCAGACGAATATGCATTTATTCAGTCATTTCACAAGTTAAACGTTGCGGGCCACGCGCGTGCCTAAAAGATAGTCCGCAAGAAATTATAATCCACGAACGAAGCTGGCGGATATTAGCGATAATCGCTTTTCCTATGCCTGATTCGCGCGTTTAATCACGTCACGTTCTCATCCTCTTTTCTAATTTCGAATGCCCGTGCCGATGTATGCATTGGATAATCTTGCAACATTAAACATCGTGGCGAGGAACTATAATGATTGCACTACTGTGGGCGTTATCGAGTAGATGACGTAGTTGTTTGAAGCAACCATCGACCGGGTAAACTGCCGGGTGCAAAAATTTATGTACACGTGCAGCGTGACACCTGGATGTTATGTACGAATTTCCAATAATAGCAGTGCACTATGCATGAATACGTTAATTTCGCTATACCGTATTTCGTAATGTAGTATCTTCTAAGAGCTAAGCTCTCCATATATATTAATCCTTCCAAGAAGACTTATTTACTTGATCAATATCCTCCGTATTCCCGCTATAATATTCTAATTACAGGGATGAATCAATTTCAATGCTTCATTAAATCTTTTGATAAGATTTAGCAAGCTTAATTGAAAAATTCTTGAATTCGAAAGCATCTATTCTTATTATTTACTCTTGTAATCTTGTAAGAGTAGTTATATATATAAATATGATAGCGATGCGCAAGAAATACGTAGCTAACTATATTTATAGCGAAGTTTAAACACATATTTATAAAAGTCTTCTAGAATTTATGAAAATATATACTTAGTTACCTTTCTAAAGAATACACCGTGATCTCTCCTGTGAAATCATTTGTATTAGAACAATTGAGATCGCATGTTATTCATGAAAAATTCAAAAAAAATCTATAGAATATGGAGAAAATTACAGAGTTCAGAGTTTAATATGAACATCGCGTTTTACAAAATATATTCTTTCCTTGTCTTTT
The DNA here is from genome assembly GCF_001594045.1 of Atta colombica. Classification (NCBI taxonomy): domain Eukaryota; kingdom Metazoa; phylum Arthropoda; class Insecta; order Hymenoptera; family Formicidae; genus Atta; species Atta colombica. Next base: position 902,804 of record NW_017259223.1, read on the forward strand.
TTCTACAATACATATATTTCATAATCTTTGCAACAAGATTTTGTACTCTTCAAACATGATTGTATTACTTTCTCGAATGGAGCGTCGAAACGCCTCGATAACATAAAATTGTGTTAAGTATTATAGAGACGAGATTTTCCGATATAAAAAGACCGATGTACATTATATTCCATTAGAAAGCAGAAGAACGAAGCTTAAAAAATACAAACTGTAAATAATAATGGTAGCAGAGAAAACTGATCAGAGATTTAGTGATTCTTTAATATGATTGGTTCTTGCCTTTAGTTCTTCACTGGATCTAAATGTAAGAATCAATCATATTAAAGAATCACTGAGTGTTCATTGATCAGTTTTCTTTGCTGAACGCAGCCATTCTGTCATTCAAATGGCTGGCGCTTTTGTAAACATAAAATGTAATTGTTTGATAAAATGCAATCTAATAGACTTCGTTGACATTTATTTGCGTAGCGCAAATCTTTAATTATTATCTTTAAAATAAGGAGCTTCTACCAGATCTTTATAAATAAACGAGCTTTAAAGATGTAAACATTAATCCTTTATTCTTTTTCTATCATTTCATGGAACATTTCGACCGTACTTAATTCTCTTCAGCCATGTTTAAAAATAAATAAAAACCCTTAACAATAATTATAAGAAACATATTAAAAACTTATAAATTAATTTCGATGACGGTATACAAAAGTATTAATCGGATCAACTCATCTACAATGACAATATGCGTTACTAACTTAACCATGTTATACTGAGTTAAATTTAAAACGTATATAAAATGTAGATCCAAATTTTTCGGGTAGTGAGAAAGGGTAATCAAAATGGTCAGATTGGACAAATGGTCTTTTCTAACCATTTTGACTACCCTTTCTCATTGTCACTGAAATTAATTTATAAGTTTTTAATATGTTCTTATAATTATTGTTTTTATTTATTTTTAAACACGGCTGAAGAGGACTAAGTACGGTTGAAATGTTCCGTGAAATGATAGAAAAAGAATAATAAAGAATTAATGTTTATATCTTTAAAGCTCGTTTATTATAATGACTTGATAGAAGCCCCTTATTTTATTATTGTGTGAAATTTATTACGAGCGATTTATCTAATATTTTTATTGTAATTAATTATCTTTAAAGATAATTACATTCCATATTATGGCATCATATGATACCGCGATCTCATTCCAATATCTTACTCCTTTATTCATGTGATGTAGAAATCGGTTGCACGTATTAATATTTCGCTCTTAAAACCCATCCACTGCGATAAAAATTTTGTGATTGCACATCAACGTAATAATTTCAGGGATGCAATCGAATAACGTGATACATGGAGTATCTGAAGGATATTAATTTGAGGAAGCAAAGGCCTTGGTACAACGATAACAGTCGTTTGCTAGCACCGATCATATCTTCCAGAGCTCATTGTATGATTTTAAAAGCTTGTTACGAGATATGCTTGAATGTTGTGGCGCACTCCTATTTATTTAACGCGTTATTGACGCCATTGAACATGTTATTGCGAATAAAACCTATTCACAATTGATATGATCTGCCGCATGTATGAAGTCTTTGTTTTTTCTTTTCGATAGTTTTGTCAGAAATCGATAACTGTCGTTGCAACAATGTTGTAGCAATGAAAGAAAATCGATTTTAATTTCAAATACATATCGCGTGACGCTGATATGTTTTTTAATTAATAGCGCGAACAATCGTGAGTTGGCAATTTATAGAGGCGGACCATATACGGATAACATTTAATAGTTTGATAACTATTAAATATCATCCGATCCGAACGAAATGCGTAATTAAATACTTGTAACGCATGCGCTTAAATACCATCATAAATTGCATAATTATTGGATCGCTCGCGCGCTCATGATTGTATTGCGCTCTCAAAATTCGCGCCCCGTCATGCTTCGTCAATTTTCATTAAATAGTGTCGACGCGCATCCCGATTTCCTCGATTGCGTAATTTTCAGCAGCCCAGTTTCGCGTGTGCGTGTATGAATATAAGGGCTTATCATATTTATTCGTATTGATCTAAAGTCGCATTATGCAATAGAGCGATGTTATATGATTGTGTTTGTAGATAATGTAAACGCGCGAGATCCACAACGAGAATCTTCATAACTCTGACAAGTTGTTAAAAAAGTTATGTAAAAAAGCTGTGCTCAGGCTTGGCCGTTAATGTCAAAATTACTGACGAGAAAATTAAAATTCCTATAGCATGTTTTTCTAATGGTACTTTGCAAATTAAAATTCACAAAGTTCGATGTTGCCGTGTGCGATAATGCATTAAAAAGTTTTTAATACTTTAATGTGACATTAATAATCCTCGGCTTTCGTTTAAAACATGCAGTTTATTAATTACATAAGTATATCTTGTTTGTAAAATTGTACATGAAAACATGAAATTTTGCAAATAATTGAAACAAAGTTTCCGAAATCAGGAAATGAATCAATTTGGAATCTTAATTGAATTTTACGTATTCATTTTTTTCTTCGCTCTTCATTTTCATTCCTTTGAAAATAAAACTATCTGGTTCTAAAAATTTCATTTGCACATAATACTCGAATTAAAAAATTTAAATTATCTAACTCACGAGTAATCGTTTTGCTCTCTTAAACTTCTTAACTTGCTGAAGCAATCAAATTTTCCACAGGTTTCTGATAGAGAGTAAATTAATTATCATAAACTATCATAAGCTATAAGTAATTATTGGCTTTTGAAGTGATTGCCGAAAAAATAATAAAGACGAACGACCGTTATTTTTCATGCAATTGGCGAATGTGTCCCGCCAAGAGTATTGCAAAAAGTTTACGCGGGAAGTATATCAGAGAGAGACATTTATTGCGGATTCTTATATTTTCTCCATTAGAGAGGATACCATTGAGGTGAACCAACGTGAAACTTATCACTATGAAAAATCATCGTTTTCTCTTGTGCATTATTCAATATAGTCCTCGTGTCGATGATATGCGAGCGAGAGCACACTCGATGAATACTCTCCACGAAATTATAAAGACATCCCACCCCCACCCCCCCCCAGCTTCCAAAACTAAGTACTCCCGTCAGTATCGTTGCTAATGGACGCTAACTTAAGATAGGAAGTGAGGTTTTCCAGCATGCTGTGGTTGATCTTGGTTACCGTTCTCTTTGTACTCTCTTCCTTCCCCCTCTCTCTCTCTCTCTCTCTCTCTCTCTCTTAAATCGGAAGCGCATCTTCGCTTCACCGGAAGTGCGCGTACTTGAAAACAATTGAAAACTCACCGGAAATTAAAGCGGGATAGGGATGAATCGGAGAATGTCGATCCTCGGAAAAATTCCTCGCACGCGTTCACGCATTACGGCATATGCGTATATGCATAAGTGCGATGCGCGATACGGGATTATAAGGGTTGAAACGGGCGGTCGCAACGGGCCGCGCGCCTCGACGATACTGGCCGGCCGTCTCGCGGCAGTCGCCTCGCGACGCCGGCAACCCAGAGCCCAGAGCGCGTACTCCAGACGCCGACCTATCGCGGCCCGTCGCCAAAACTCGGCTCTCGGGGTCCACTGCCGACGGTTTCCGCACCACCGATCGGCTTTTCACCATCGAAAGCTCCGTCCTAATCGAAATCGGAAACGGAACCGAGAATATGCACTCTCATTCGCAGGAAGCGTATCTTTCTTGAGAAAAAAGGAGAAAGAAAGAAAAGAAGAGAGCTCCCTTCGGAATCTTCCGATATCTTGTCTCGTCTTGAACGTCGCGAACGTCTTGTAACATTGGAGCAAATAAAATTGTATGTATGCACGAGGATGGATTTATAGTTTACAAAGATTCTTCCCTTTCTCTTTCAATCGAGACATTGCCGTTTCCACGTGTAATATGTGACGTAAATCCTGTATCATATTTGTCCTGTATCGTATCTGGGATTTCGAATTTATCGACAGCTATGTGTCATACATTTTTTTGGAGATGGTATTTCCAATTTCTCATTTCTCTAGGCGGTATCGGCTGAATTTTCTACTATTGATAAAGTTAATTCGGAGCACTGTGTTAATTCATCGAACTGTCGATTTAAGTATCGAAATTTATGAATTTTACAGAAAATTATATTTACTTTATCTATTAATATTTCAGTGTATATGTACTACATTTATTTGTTCAATCTTAATTTAATATTTTAAATTAATAAATATTATTTATATATTTCGATAGCTTCAGAAGATAGCTAAGAATATAATAGAATATGTAAATGATTACATTTCTTTTGAGGGAATTATATTAAATATTAAATTGAATAATTAAATTGATGCTTATAAAATACTCGTGCAAATAAAATAATTATTATGTTTTTGATTTTTTTGCGTGCTATATCAAAAATAATAAATTGCGATAATTCGACAGTGTTAACTTTCTACAACGATTCATCATATAATGTTAATTTTATAACAAGTCATTTTATTGCATCAATCCTATTTATATATATTAAAAATCATACGAATGTGTGATTTTTCTCCTGTTCCTTGCCACTCAATTTTACATTTAAATTTAATCTTGAGTTTATCGATTGATGTGTGCGCTTTATTTACTTTCCAATTCCTGTAAAATCAATTGCAATCAATAATTTTTGTCTATCAAAGAGTTATTTTGAATCTATCGATGAGCAACAAAACTATTTTTATTGTAACTCAGAATGAATGAGATATTTCTTAATATCTAATATAATAACTTCTATATAGTTTGTCAATCAAATCCTTCGTTATTTGAAATTTTTGCAAAACTTTTTGCATAATCGAAATTGTAGACTGATCAAAATCAGAATTTATATTAATTATTTATATACATTATTTATTTATATACTTAAATATGAAGCGTCACTACGGTCTGAATATTAAGATGTTGAACTATTTTATATTCATATAAATTCTGATGATGAAAAACTATTATATTCATATAAATTAATTAATTTTAGAAATGATAATTGCGTGCCGATATGATTGTCGACTGGTTGTTGACTTTCAACGCAATCAATCTAAAATATTAATAATCCCCCCAAATTTTTCAAATCTCTAAAATCTTAATCTTAAAAAATTATAATAAATTTATTGCGAAAAATATTGCCTCGGAGTCGAACCCGGATCTCTTGCATTCCGTGCGAGCATTCTAAACCTTTAGACTACAGAGACACGCAGTTATCATTTCTAAAATTCATTTATATAAATATATATAATAATTCAACATTCAGACCATAGTGGCGCTTTGTATTTAAAGTAATGTATTTAACATAACGGTCTTGCTTCCAATCTTATTGTTAATTATTTATTTCTTTATTTTTTTAATTCGTCTTTTAACTCGCAACGTCTTGAACACTCTAAAAAATAACGGTGTCTATAATTCTCATTATGTTGGTATTAATATTAACATCAATATGATGTGGATTTAACACCATGGATTTTAAATCTACATCAGTGGTGTTGATATAAATACCAGAAGAA
>NW_017259223.1:908399-915446 GCF_001594045.1 Atta colombica
CGACGTATTACTAATGTTGTCGGTAAATTGTATTTTCCAAAAACTTAACCCGCCTGTATAGGGAATGACAAGCGAAAAACGCTCACGTAATCGGAAAAAAGTGCTAGTTATAACTCCATTTCACTGTGCGAGAGAGGAACATACGTTTTTTATTTATTATTTGAGAGAAACATAAGATTTTTTCCCTTTGGAGGAAATTTGTATACTTTTATATTATATGCGGTGGAATTATTAACTGTGAAATACATTTGGAATTAATAATTTTAAATTGATGTTATATTTGTTTCATAAGAATCGCTACTGTTCTCTGTGCGCTGACTGAAATTCAGTTACAGTAAAATATACCGGTGGATTGCACGCAAATCGAACAAGAAATTACGCGCGACACATGCATTCACATAACGATTCACATAACGATTCATTATTTTACGAAATGGCAAATGACTTTTACAATTATCCTAAAGTACACTCATATAATGGGGTATAGGTGCGATTGAAATTATATTTATGTTCCAATCTATCTTAAGACTAGATTAGACAAACCGTGTATTTATTTATTGACGTTAAAAAAGTATTCACGAGTTATATATACTTTTGAAAAATCCTTGCAGTATATTTTACATACGCTCAGTATATTGCACACATAAATTTCCATAAAATAAATTATAATAGGATTATCTATACAATTGATTTCATTTCCGTCGAAATATTACATTGACATCATATCACCATAGCAGAACATACGTTTTTATTGATCCATTATCTAATAGAAACAATAGAGCTGATGTGACGTCTCATTGTGTTGTTATAAGTGCAATTTTAGTCACCGGACATTTAACATTAAGTAAAACTCCAAAAGTATTTTTTGCATCTGCTAAAGATATAATAAAAGAGTTAATATTTGTACTCTCATGCTGCAGTAATTTTAGTTAAAAAAATTAAAAAACTTCATTTATTAATCATTAGCAGTTTTATCATATAGTCAACGTTTCAATCCATTGAATATTCACAAGTGATGAAATAAGTTTTCCTAATGATAACGAAAAAAATAAATAACGAAAAAGTAATTTGCTTCAATGAAAACGTGAAATATTCTCCGCAAGCACTTGCATCATTTAGGTCAATAAAAATATTCTAGAATATTAATATAAACTGAAAAGAAGAAATAAGAGAGAGAGAGGGGGAGGGGATAGAAAATATATTGCATTCAATGTAAATATTATTTAAATTATAAGTAAAAAAATTCGAAAAAAAGAATACGGGATAAAACAAATATTCATATTTGTTTCTCTTCATTCTCTTTTCTCTTTCCTGATACTATTTCACATATTTCGCTTCTTCATGTCATATGCAACTCTATAAATATGTATCTGTGGTATCTCTGTTTTTTTATTTGAAAACATGTAACTTGAATGACAAGTCATATGCGTGACGAGATAAATCTCATGGTGTCGCGTATTTCCGGAATTTTTGTCGCGTTTCAACCGTACTCTCTAATTACACGGATAATCGAATTGGCAGAAAAAAAGTATGATCGGGATTATACCAGTGGGCGTATTGCGAGCTCGATGATTGGAATATTTTCAATTACTTATGCACACAATGCAACGCTTTCAATTGTCACTTTGACCGAATGAACGTTCAGCCAATTATAGTGTAGACGCAATATTGAAACGACACGATCACTGGCACACGCGTCAAAAAGAAAATAAGAAAATAAGTACAATTGGAAATGCATAAACGGCTGTAAATCCTGTTATTAATGTAATGGCACATGTAACAACAATTTGCTGTCGTTTGATATAAGAGTTATTTTGTAAAATTAATTATAATATAAAAATAAATGGTTTAATGAAACTCTTTCTCATTCAAAATTGTCAAGTTTTTATTTGTACGAAAATTATTGGTTCCAGAACATTACGATCAATTTCGAATAAGTTTTTACATCGTTGCTCTGTGAGCAATAATATGGTAAACATGCACAAACATACACAATTCAAACCGAACTCTGTTTACTATTTGTATCTCGCGGAATTTATGTGAATCGTTCAATTGAAACTTGTGTCAAAGTCTTTTGTAAATACGATTTGATTTTGTGTAATTAATATAATTACGCGCTCCTTTGTCATCCATCTTATAGGTCTCGCGTAACTTAATCTTTCATCGTTGCTTGCATTCGCTGTCTAATTACATTACCTCGCAGAGAGAAGAAATCAACCAAATTTCAATTAACTTCAACTAATAATTATGAGAAGAATTCTAAAGCGATAGGAGAAACAAATTAGCGATTGCTAGTCAGCTTTAAACCGAACAATATACAATCCAACTTGTTCAGTAATTCTATCACATCAATCGTATTTCGTTAGTGAATATTCTTAAATAATTACAAAGTATGAAAACTAAAAAGCAACTTGCAATATCTTGTCTCAAGCAAAATTGCAAGACTAAAAGATGGAGTAACAATACCTGAATAAGTGCGTTCGAAAATACGTAAAAAGCAGGTCGAAAGGTTTTTCACGAAATTCTCTCTCACGTTGCACTCGTTTTAATTGAATCAATTACACGTTCCATTATTTGAAGCGCCCGTGAATAGTCGTCTGTTTCCGATTCTTTGGATCCGACGCATCGGGAAAAATACTTTATCACTATCCACATGGTGTGACGTACGAGCTTCCCGCAATATATTTTTTCTTCTCATGTTTCCATTCAGACAGGATTGCACATAGATATCCGTATTATTTCAGATTGTTCTGATGTCAGAGAGGCAATGTTAGCTATGTCCAATTTTGTTCCAAGGGAAAACCATTATTTCGGAATGAAATAGAGCTTGTGAAGATTGCGTATTTGTTATCTATGTAATATAACTAAGTCATGTAATATAACTTATCTATGTAATATAACTAAGTCATGTGAAAAATATTTAGTAAAGGGATGTATACATACACATATACATGTATATATATATATATATATATATATACACACACATGTATATGTGTATGTATACATCCCTTTACTAAATATTTTTCACATGACTTACTATATATATAAAACGGCAATAACTTGATTTGCAATTTATTATTTTAATATTGTAACGTTGGTAAATAAAAACAGGCTCTAATAAATAACACATTTTTGTTTATATAAAAAGGTCTTTGTTACTAGTCTGCGTCATACAACCGTAGTTTCTTTTGAAAATATTTAAATTCGAGCACGTTTTGTATTTATACCGCGGATGTGTCCTGTAATTCATTTTTTAATTAACGCAAGAATAATTTCTATGTATGTCGTATATTCAGTGCTGTTATTTACCAATACTGAAAATGATAACTGAAATTTTATTTTCCCTGAAAAAAGCAATAATGAGAGAACCCGATAAAAATAATATCCGGCGAGATCACACATCGGCATTTGGCCTCATAACTACTTTCATGCATACGATAAAATATTTCTCATACCGAGGTGTATTGATATCGTCCAAGTATGTTCTCAATGCAAAAAACCGGCGCAGCATTTCACTTTCGAATTACGTGCAAATATAAACTTATAATTTAAAAATGACACTAAAATTAAATCTTTTCAATATATCAAATTGTTTTATATCTTTCTATCAAATTTTACAATTGTCATGTATTTTTGTTAGCGTTGTTCGAAGTTTTTCATCTATTAATTTTTCATTAAATAAAAATTGATGGGAAAAAAGTTAAAAAATTCATAAATAAAAAAACGAAGCTTGTATATTTAACAGGTTCTTTAAAGAATTTCATTGAGAATGGAAACAATTTAATTGTACTTTATTTCCTTTTTATCTCTCTCTCTATTCTTCCGACGTAATTACGTGATCATTAAACCGCCGCAATTTTCTTAATGCAATCTAAAGAAGTAGATCGAAAGAAAGACAGTCTGAAATAGATGAAAGTAGATCAGAGTCGTGAGAGAACTGTTTTAATATATTTAGTCGAGAGATTTAGCGGAAGTGAATCTTAAGAATTGTAAAAGGAATTTTATCGGAACAAAATATATTTAACGTTAACGTAACGAAAATATAGGACAATATATATATATATATATACACACACACACACACACACACACACGCACACACAAGATATTTCTTAAATAACAGGCACTAATCACGTAGCGCTATTCCTAATTAAAAATTGAGTCGAAAAATTCTCTACAATTTTGTAATTTTCGCATGATTGACAATATTAATTTCTAAAGATTGCCGAATAAACGCGTATCCGGCTGTCCAACTATTGCAAAAATTGCAAAGAGAAATAGAGAACTTTTCAACTCAATTTTTGATCAAAAATAGCATTATGTGATTCGGCAATCTTTAGAAATTAATATTTCGTCAATCATTGCGAAAATAATAGAGGATTTTTCGACTCAATTTTTAATCAAGAATAATGCTATATGATTAATATCCGCTATGTAAAAAACACTCAGAAAAAAAATAGTAGGAATAATTTAGAAAAATAAACGTTATTGATTCTAGGATATTCTAGGAAATTAAAAATACTATTTCTTGCTTTTTTTTTATCATGTAAATATATCAACATTCTTAATACACAGTATTATAATAAAATAATAAATTGAAATTTATTATTTCTTTGTATAGATACATTTCAGTTAAAATGGATATATAAAATGCATAATTTTTAATGACATAATTATGAAAATTTGTACTCACTGTCTATTCTTTTATTATGAAATCTTATAAATAATTTTTAAGCAATATATACCACATGAATTATAAAATAGCAATCTTTAACTTATGTACAAAAACAAATATTCTCTTTTTAATAAAAAAATATTTCTATTTCAAATTAATTTTTATATATTCTACAATATACGAAAAAGCAGAGCATTCTTTGTATTTCAATATAAATATATATGCATTTTATATTTTTATTGTAATATATCAACGTTAATGTTTTTTATGGAACTATTATGTGTTTTATTTCATTCAGTATAATACATGGAATCCAAAAAGGATTTTGTAATTTCGCCAACCACACTTCGGTCAGGGATACTTTGGCTCATTCCATACATTGCAAGCTGAAAAATATTACACACGACGATGAATATTTTAAAATGTAAATCTATTTAAAATTACAAATTGTAATTGTAACTTTGTTTTTTACTTTTCCCTTCACTGGAACATTTCGGTCTTTCATAATTATTTCCAGTTCCGTATTAACATCCTCTAAAAATTGATCTGCTATTCCTGCCTCAGTATGCACATGTGTAACGCATATGTGTATACCGCAAGGAAATTGTAGTGGGTTCAAACTCCAACCTTTATTGCTAAGAGCTTCCGATAGTCTATAGATGTGAAAATCATTGGAACCGATTGCAATAACAGATGTGGCTGGTGTGCCAAATATGAAAATGCCATCCATTTCCCTCAATCTACATTCAATTTTTAAAAAAATCGATATATATTTGTAATCAATTCTAGCATAAATGTATCTCTAAATGCATACTTTCGTTCGATATATCTTGTAGTTTCAATTATCTTTTTAGTCGATTCCACATATTCGTCAAATCCATAATACAGTAATGTTGCCCAACAAGTAGCTATAATGCCTCCGGCTCGAGAACCACTAATTGTTGGACTTCCATATATGCCACCAGGCCAATCTGTCGTTATACTATACTGATAGTGTCGGTATTTTTTGTTTCGATAAAGGATTAGTGATGATCCTTTCGGAGCATATCCATACTGAAAGAATTATATGTTCTATACGTATTTCTCAAACAACATATACATTCTTATATAAAGTATATAGGAAAAATACTTTATGAGTATCAGCTGATATACTGGTTACACCAGGAAGCTTAAAATCAAAGGGTGGTAAAGGATAGCCAGCATCAGACATAAAACAGGCTAGAAAACCGCCTAGACAGCCATCTACATGAACAGGAATATCATATTTTATGCCTAATTCAGATATTGCTTCGATATTATCCATCGTTCCATGGGGGAAATTCGGCGTAGATCCTACTAACTATAATTAATCAAACTATAATTAATCAAAAATAATTAAATTCGAATAAATTTGAGATAAAATTGCACAGTTACACTGTGCCATAGCTTACCATTACTGTATTTTTCGTAATTGACTTTTTCATAGTTTGGATGCAAACTGTAAAACTGTGTGGATGGACAGGCACGTAACATACTTTTATCTTCAAATATTGGGCAGCTTTGTCAAATGCTGCATGAGCGGTAATTGGAAGCACTATCTCTGGTTTTTGTATACCTTTGACATCACGAGCATAATCTCGGTATGCTTTGCATGCTAATAAAATTGACTCTGTGCCACCCGAAGTCATCTAGAACGTTTATCGAAGAAACTTCACATGTTGCATCTTAATATTTAATTTGTATGATTTTATATAAATTGTAAAAGTAATAGAAAAGCTACAGTTCCACAAGAATCTTTATCTCCATTGAACAAATTGCAGGCTATCCGAACTACTTCTGCCTCCATTTTACAAATCCCAGGAAAAACCTCAGGGTGTAGTGGATTAGTATAAGATGCAATTGCATATATATTCCCCATTAATTCTGTAAGTTCACTGTTAGTTCTGTAAACTGTACCTGATACACGACCTCTTTTCCAATCATAATCACCTAATAAAAAAAGGAGTGAAAAAATCAAATTAAAATATTGAAATCTCTCATAAGATATATTGGCAATAGTTAATTAATCTTACCAAGATAAATGTACTGATTTACTAAATTTAATAGATTTTCATTTTTCAATCCGTTTTTGGGAAGATGCACAATGAATGAAGTTTCTTTGAATCTGTGCAAAACATCATTTTCAAAGGTTTCATTAATTTTAGCTAGCTCTTTATTTATTTTATCACGAATAGAAGGAATATAACGAGCTAATCTAAACATATGTTTTTTGCCACGTTCTAAAAGACCTGTACAACATGATAAGTATAATTTTCTCTAGAAAAAACTAATCATAATAAAATATAATTATATATTATTTCTTACTTATACTTAAAGATATATATATATAT
>NW_017259223.1:915546-918075 GCF_001594045.1 Atta colombica
TAATATAATTATACATTGGTAAAACCAATCACATTAAAGAATTTTATAACAGTTGCAAGGCTACTTTTTCTGTTGACGCATATTATTGCAATACTTACTCTCGTCCTGACAAATAAAAGTCCATAACCACACTGTAGCAAGGGTAGCTGTACTCGTCATAGCTGCTATTTGCCATGGCTCTTTATTTTCAAATATATGATTTATGGCTCTTGGTATAGTATCCACACGAAAATGCATATTTTTCTGAAAGTATATCATTAAATAACATTAATATGATATATGTTAATGTGACATGAAATATCACTTTGAACAAACATTAACTGAAACGCTTGTCACATCAAACCTGTAGACTGTAGAAGTGTAAAGACTTTGAACTTGATTAAAGATCCATGACTGATAATCGCTTAAATAATTTCATTACTCACCTGAATTTCAACACTGTTAGCGACACGAATAACTCGTAATTTCTATTAAATAGAATGACTCAGCACTTTCCACGTATTTCCACTTCCGAGATAACGCTACTGAGTGCTCACAACGATAACACGTACTCCAGGCACAAAATCTTTTAAAACGTCAACACATCAAACACATATTGGACTGCTAGATCGGTGAGACTGACGTGGACTGGCAAGCTGTTGATCTCACGACTCACCGATTCACAATTCGGACCGTATCCGCATTGAAACTTAAAAGACCTCTCTCGCGCTAACGCCCTCTCGGCAAACATTGTGCTACGATAAGGAGAGAGAAAGAGGGAGAGTTTGGCGGGAAAGGGAGGGAGGATAGATACATAAAGTGTTTATTACGATTCTAAGTCCTCCAAGAATCAATGAATAAAATATTACAACGATGAAAAGATAAAATATATAAATTATATTATTAATTATATATTGTGTATATTATTAATATTATATATAATTAATTATATATTATAATTTGATACAATAAGAAAATTGAGAATGTATTTTAAAGGTATAATTTTTACAGTATAATTAAGAAAAAGAAACAAAGAAAATAACAAAGTAACAAAGATTACAATTTAAGATTTGAAGAGAAAAGAAACAACACACACAGAGAGGAGCGATTAAATATAGATGCAAAGTTAAATGAAATATTGAATATTAATGCAAAATGAAAAGGTCAATGAATCTCCGAGATATTGAAAAATTGATACTTCGCAACACATCAAATAAGCCGAATTAAATATTCTTCGAAATATATAAGGTGTTTAGTAATTCTATCAACAACGCTCGTGAGCAGATAGCGCGGATTAAACTAACAAAGAGTCAAAAAGTTCTGTATTTTATAATTTTCGTAATATTAAGTTATAATATTATTTTCGAGATATTAATTTTTAAAGATCGCTGAATAAACGCGTACAATCCTCCCGTTTCGATCACGCCGTCAAATGCACGCCCATTGACTTTTAGTCGCTAGACGTGATGTTGTGATTACAAGCAGCAGTAATTTATTACAAGCAGCACAGTGATGAAAGGAAATAATTTTCTGTATTTAACGATTATAGTATATGGCCGATGGATGTGCATTTGGCAGTGAGCTCTATGGACGGTATTCATAGTCCGTTCTTATTTTAAAATCATCTTAAATAATGTTTTAAGATGCTAATACAGTTCTCTTATTGGTTCAAACATCTTAAAACCATACTTAAGACGATCTTGAATATAAAATCTGACATCTGACCTATTGCCGGTATTCATAGTCGGATCTTATATCTAAGACCGTCTTAAATAGTCTTAAGATGTCATGAAACAATCAGAAGCCGGTATTCATAGTTAAATTTTAATATTCAAGATTGTCTTAAGTATTACAGTCTTAAAAAGTCATGAACCAATTAGAGAGTATTAATTAGAGAGTATTAATGTTTTAAAACATTGCTTAAGACAATCTTAAAATAAGAACGGACTGTGAATACTGATTATGAATTAAAGTTCAGGTAACACTGGGAATCTAAAAAGAATTCTTTTTTCATTCCCAACTTATGAAATGAATTCTTTTTCTATTCTATTTCTGTTAAAAACTGAAAGTATTCCTAAAGGTCCCAAAAGAATTTACTTTTATGTCATCAATTATGAATTCTTTTTTGGATTCAAAAGATATCCTTTTTTAGTCGCAATAAAACCGAAATAACTTTTAAATAATACTCTAATGGAGTTCTAAAGCTATTCATTTTATGCTCGTTTTATTTGAATTGGAAAATTAAATAGGTTGGGATTATGGAATGCTCCGAAATCAAAATTAATTAAAATATATTTTGTGACAAAAATGTTTTAACAAAAAAAATGTTTTAAAATTTAAATCAGTTGTTAAAAATATATACATATATTATACGTTTCTTCGTATTGTCATATTTTTTGCCGCAGCACATATTTTTATTAATTTATATTTCTTAATTTTGTATAAGAATAAGCCATACTTCATTTTTTATTCAAATTAAATTTTACTTTTATATTAAACACGTATGATTATCTGGGAGAAAATGTTTTATATATAATTATATAAAATTAT
>NW_017259223.1:918175-921298 GCF_001594045.1 Atta colombica
AAATAAGCTACAAGAATTCGCAATAAAAAATGGAGAGTTCCATTAAAACAATTTTATATAACATTATGGATTTGACCTTAAAGACTTCTTATTAAAGAGAACCAAGGTTGCTATCTTTTTTCCTCCTTGAAACCATAAAACTTTTCTGAAAAACTTTTTGAAAAAATTTCTCCTTTCCGAAATATTCACGTGTATTAATTAAAATGACCGACTCTGTATAATTATGTATAAACTTATATAAAATTATATATAATTATATATAATTATACAAAATATATATACAAAATATGATTATAATAACTTTATATACATACCTTTATATAATTACATATAAAATATTTTTTCCCGGATATGTATGTATATGTATGCATATATACATAATGTATATTTATTTTGTATAATTATATATATATATTTTTTGTTTATATGTAACGCTATTTCAAAAATTAATTTCTATTACGCAATCACTCAAGCAATTACTCAAGCACGGTAATTCTAGTGGCGGCAAATTATGTAGCGGGAATAATTTTATACAAGTATATTAATTGTGATCAAATAAAAAAAAAATGATTTTTTTTTTAATGCACGAACAGAAAAAGGAAAATTTCTTTAAATTAGCTTCAATTTAATTCTGTAAGAAGTACTTTTATGGAGTCCTTTGTTAATTATCGGAAAGAAATTCTTTTTAAGTTCATTTCGAACAAATTATTAATTGCTAATTTTAAAAAATTAAAAAGAAGTCAAGAAAATAAATTTTTTTCGAATTCAAATGGATCAATTGTGCTATCTAGAAGTTTTTTAGCATTTGGCAGTATAGCTGGATGGATAAGCGCTTATTCAGGGATCTTTAGAAATTAATATTTCGTTAACTATCATTGTGAAAATTGCAAAATAGGTATAGGTTTAGATTCATAGCTTTTGATTCAGTTTAATTCGCTCTACCTGTATCCATGAGCATTGTCGGCAAAATTATCAAACACTCTATATATAGGTGCACATCATTGTAAAATATCTAAAATTTATCAGTTTTTACTTAATTTTTTTCTTTAGGATATTTGCAAATAAATCTTGCAACTGAAATATTAGAAGATTTAGGACTTTGATTTTATTGGCAATCGAGAGATTAACTTCTCAAGTAGGAAAGTGGAATGGAAAATCGGTTTTGTAAAGTCTATCTTCTCTGCAAATTTTTTTGACAAAATATAATAGCATCTGCAGAAATAAAATAGAATCTACTAGCAAAATATGAGAGCAAATTGATTGTAAAAATTAAAGTAAAGTCTGACATTTCGTAACTATTTAAATGGTACATTAATTTTATTTAAATACAATTTCGAAGTGACAAATCCTGTTCAATTTTCGTTGAAATTTCTTGTCAGATTATGTTAGCAGATTTGCTAACTTAATTCATTGTTACTCACTGCAATTATCTTTGATTGTAATATCAAAAGCGAAAAATATATATTTAAAAAATTCTTGTTAAAATATACTTTTTATATAAAATAATATTTGCAATATCAATAGAATAGATTTATGAAATATACTAAATCTCCTTGTGTATTCCGATAATCAATAAATAACTATAAATAGATAATTTAAATTATGTCTAATTAAAACAAATAGCTATATAACTGTCAAATTGAAAGAAAGCGAGAAAGAGAGAGAGAGAGAGAGAGAGAGAGAGAGAGAAAGAAAAAGAGAGAGAGAGAGAGAGAGAGAGAGAGAGAGAGAGAGAGAGAGAGAGATAAATATTATTTTATTTTCTTCCGAAATAAAAAGAAAGTTTTCGATATATTTTACAAGTACACTGTATCGAATGCAAATATCGATTTAAAAAATGTTTGTAATGTTTTTAATGTATTTTGCAAAAATTTTCATCTGTGTGTCCTCCTTTCTGACGTTATCACACAATTTGAAGAGCTATGATAAATGGTCAGGTATTTCAAGCAAATGCAGTTTGGTACTTGTTCTTCAATATTCCGTTCGAATCTCTTGATAAATTATCAACAGCTTTGTTTATTATATTATCAAGAAATACCTATAGTTATATTCCTAATAAGAAATGATAATGAAATCGAATTATCGATGTCGATTCGACATCGAAATTATCAAATCAACATCGAATCGACATAAATTCGACATTAATTTCATTGTCATTTCTCACTGGGTTAGATTCTATATAATATAGAATCTATTTTATATAGATATAATTATGTATGATAGACGTAGATAAAAATAAAATTTTTTTGTTATTTAATATACGAAAAAAAAATTAGAAGCTATTGTATATAATTAGAAATTTCACAGGATTAATTCGTCAAATAACTTCTAGAGTATTTTGTCAATAGAATAGAATTGTCAATTTTTCGTTACTTAACACGCGAAAAGATCGGATTAAAGATGATAAATTATGTATGATAAATTATGATTAAAATTTTGCTATAAATAAATAATTGAATTAATTAAGTTAAAATTAAAATTCAGTCGTGATGAAACTCGATTGCAAGGAAATGAATCTGTACGTTCGCATTTACGCATGGTAATTTTTTTCTTTATTTACAAATAGTCGATAATCGTATAATGTACTCGGTAACAAAATTACATTGCACATATACAGAATTATCGTTAGCACTAAGGCAAGAACTGAATTAACAATATGTATCGCGTTTGTACGAGAGAACTCGTCCCAATCGGACACAGTGTGTGGAATTGTCTTAAGATATACTCAGTCGTGAAATTTACATGACAGCGTTCTTCCTCTTTCTTTCTTTAAGCATAGTAATTTTAACACTACATCAATAAAGGAGAAAAATGCAGCATCCAACGTAAAAATAAGTAGAGAAGATTCAACATATCTGGATTAACTATAGGAGCTAGGCCGAACAGTTTGGAGCTCAGTCACGTGTTAAGTATCTGCCCAGCAGGGAGTGAATGAGACAAATGGAATTGGATCCATTTCGTGCAAATCCCGAATCTTTTTTTCTTTTTATTATAACTTGAGATAGATACCCTATCTCAGAGTCTGGTCACGAACGATTTTGTCAAAATCTTACGAGAGAGAAAGGTATATATGTATATAATTTTTTCTTCCTCTATATGTATATATACATATATATTTATATC
>NW_017259223.1:921398-943034 GCF_001594045.1 Atta colombica
TAAAGTAAAACAGTATATATTAGAATGAGGTAGTATATGTATATATAAAGAGAAATTATTGTCTTTCTTTTTCGTATTTTAAACAAAAAGAAGACAATCACTCATAACCAGATTCTGTTTATTATAGAGTTTCTAACTTGAAGAAATAGTGCAGCTTAAACGTGGAGTACGTGCAAAAATAACGACAACCCCTTCGGACCGAAACGAAAGACATGGGCTGTTACATCATTGTTCGCGTCGCGGAACTCGAAAGTTAATCACTGCGCGTTAAATAGGCGGTTTCACGTAAAATGCAAATGTAGGCACTCTATTTACCGGCGTTGAAAGCGTCGCGCAATACTATGGTGCACTAAAAGTCTCTCGGAAATTTACAAAAAAAATTACACGTAATCTCGTCTTTATGCGTGCGGACAATCACAGCGTCGATTACTTGACTAGAAAAACATTCTATTGTAAGGCGAATCCAAGCTAAGGAAGGAACTGGAACGAGCATGAAAGAACGAATTTATTTGAATGATATCGCGAAGATGTCCGAATCGACATGTGTTCTTTTATTGGTGCATCATAAGAAAAATTCTTTTTATACGAATCGTCGTGAATATTTCTTTATCGTTCGTCATGCCAGTTCGGTCTGGAACCATCTTTTATATGATGTTCGAATTTACACGAAACGCGTATTTTTATGCGAATTCGATCATATGTTTCGAATTATGCAATAATTCTGACATTCTACGATACTTCACTCGCGATTATTTCGCAAAACCGCTCATGCATATTCGAGAAGCACGTTTAAAGAGGCCTCGATATGAATGTTATGTTTCGTTTACTATTAGCGTGACTCAAGTCCGTTTTGCTCGGTTGAGGATGCAACATTCTCGCACAAACGAAATATGTTTCGATATCGGATGGTGAAATGAGTTGTTAATCGAAATGTAATGTAGCGCGGAAAATGATTCGAAATTATCTTCCACTCGCATGCGCATATTAATTTCTTTTTCCTGGTTGCATGATCGCTTCTCGTCTCAGTCAGGGATAATTAGTGATCAATGACATCTCCTTATTTGTTTGAGAAAAAAATATCTCTATATATACTTGTTTGTTACGTTATTATAAAGTTGTAATCAGATGAAGATCAATTTCTTCCAACTGATATATAGCATGCGCTCGCGAATGAAAGAGAAATCTGCGTTTGGAAAACAAAATCTTTCTTGTTCTACATAAAATGCTCGCGAACCTGTGCTGGTCGATCTGACCCTCCATTTATAATATCGGGAAAAAAATCACGCGATTTCCAAAAGTCTTATCATTCTGATAGGTCTACATCTCAACACGCCTGATTGAACGTCACCTGCGTCGTTGCACGAGCTCGCGATTTATGTTCGCATTTACATTAAAATAGTCCTCGACGTTTATGATTACTTGCTGCGATTTACGAATGGGAGTTAAAGATAATAGTAAGGACGACTAGAAAAAACGGATTAATCGTACGACCTACCGTTTTGTACTTCGACGATTAGTTGCGAATACCTGGCGAGAATAGTTCTAGAAAAGGCTGTCAATAATGTCACTGATAGTGGGGCGTCACGAACACGAAGGTACTGCGAATTCGAGATGCGCAGTGTAAAGTAGAGTTGATAATTCGATAATGAAATACCAGGATACCCGAATATTCAGAAATGTTCAGAAATTACATCAATGTTACAATTTTTTACTCAATAATATAACTATCACTCAATAATATAACTATATGTGTGTTATATTTATATTGTTGAGTGGGAAATTATAATATTGATGCAATATTACTGTTAGTTAAATTTATTTTTAGTGTTTTTAATTATTAATAACTTTAATTAGTATTTACCAAGTAGACTTAAATGTTCGAGTCTACTATCATTATTTCTGAGGCATTTAGGGCATTTAAATCTGCATCGAAAAACACATCGCGTAAAAAGTCTAAATCTGAGTCGCAAATTGCACGATCTTGATCTAGATAGATAGCAATGAAAGAAAATCCTGACATGATCTGCGTTGCATATTGTCTGCAGAATGTTACGGTCCTTTTTGTTTCGAACGCCCCTCTCTTCATAAAGCTCGACATCATAACGCGGCGTATTTTTCGCTGATAGCAGCATTTTGTATCTAATAGGCCTGATATCGATTCGCATTCGCAATATGGAACCGACGAAGTGAGCACCACGGTGATCATGCGACTAGGATTAAGTATTACAGACAACGTTTATCTTGCCGCATACACTCGCTTATACACGTACATACTTTCGCTCTGACCTTTCGATCTCTCTCCTTAGGATTAGTCTGTCCTGTTATCATTAATGGCGAAGACCACATTACAGGCCGGACGTCAAATGTTACGTACTATCGTTAATCTTATTATCATTATAATTATTAATATTATTATCGTTATCATTATCATTACTATTATTATCATTATTTTCACCATACGCGTTAAGAAACATTTAATTGAACAACATGAAACTGTCGCTCGCACGTGCGAGTCTGTCAATATATAGTATATGTGTATAAAATTCGAATATACACCCGGCGGACCGCAAAAATGAACGAGATGAACCTTTAACAGCGTCGCTAGACTCCAACGTGTCGCATAAACTATACAAAAATGAGCGCTCGAAGTTGGGAGAAACGAAATATTTTGGACGGTACGACGAAGAAGCGTTCAACGAAACGTTATATAGCTGCCGCAAAATCTTTGTGTTCCACTCCAATTCAAATCGCTCGCAACTGCACTCGCAAATTAGCATATATTTCATTAACTCATTGCACATCGATTTGCCTATTTCAGCAAACGCCTCGCAAAAGCGATTTCCAGCTACTCGATTCTTTCCGCCATGATAGAATCGACACACAATTAAACAGTTAAGCGATTTGGTCAGCCATTATCGTCAAAAATGTGTCCATCAGCATTTTCATTTCGCGATTAGCAGATGTTGCTTCACGCGAGCTTAATGATTAAAAATCTTGCGAACTTTCATTCCTATTTATTAAGGATTCTTTCCGATTCTTTCATTCTTAAACGCGCTTCTAAATGCAGACATTTTGTAGCTTCTTATTAAATTCTTATAATTTTCACCATATAATTTAGATGTTTTTGAAAGTAACAGTTACTTAAGCCGCTGCGTGACATTCGCCAGGGCAACGGCGAATGCTTGCAAAGCGCTGAATGGATATTGGAAATCCAACGTGTACGCATTGCCATCTATTCTTCCGAATTGCATCACCTGAAACGATATTTTCACTTTAACGATATTTTACACAATTGAACTCGTGGAAAAACTTGTAGAAGATGCACTTGATTTGATCTTACCTGTCTGTCTCTGAATTCGATTTGAAAATTCTTAGCGCTTTCTTGAGTCACTCTACCACCAAAATCAAGTTGATACACTTGACTAGCCTCGTTCCACATGGGCGCTTTGTTGTGCATCACCAATTGTGCATCGCGCCTTATCGCTTCCGATTTGGAACCAGAAATTCCCATTCCTCTCTGCTTGAGCTGTAAACAATATCGATATCGTCAGTATTGTTCTGCGTTTTTTAATGTAGTGTATTTATCGAATATTCCTTCTCTACAGTTGGAAATATTTGCGATATAAACCTTCTGACGTAGTTGAGCTTTCTGGAATGTTTCTAGGTCTCGATAACTCGCCGTTGATGAATCATCTTGAAGGAGACCCTCCTCGTCCGAGCTTTCGCCACGACTCTTTCTCATTCTTCTATTCAATAACGGGCTTGACAAGAGTCTTCTTCGAATTGGAGAGGCCGATGCCGGTCTCTTGCCTTTTTTAGAAGGTGCTGGGCTACTAGGTGAACTTCTCGGCAATCTGGTGAGGATAGTGAATTATTTGCACGCATAGTCCATAATAAATACATGAATGATTCAAATACGAACGAACTTTTTTTTGTGTGAATACAAATCAATTGGTAGATGTATTTACACGAAAAAAGGTTTCATTCATATTTGAACTATTCTCGTATAATAGAAATACATATACTACCTTGATGATGGTCGAGGAGAAGGAGGAGGCAAAGAATGATTATCATCGAAATCGCGAAGTCTCGCAGCAAGACCGTCGAGCGAAGAAGCAAAGGATCCACTTGGACTCGATCCTCTGAAATATAATTAGCTTTTTACTTGAAACTGTTCGGAAAGCAATTTTCTTTTATTATTGTATATATATATATGTACGATCTATTTTGAAGTACTTACTTGATGGAAGATGCAGTAGCATCTAATCGACATGGCTTTTCCCTATAAGCTTCGCGAACAATGTTACTTTCGTTGCGATTATTTTCCTTGCGTTTATCGGGAATCTCATGAATCTCATCTTTCGATAATTCTGTCGATTCGTCGCGCTTTGTCACATCTTCTTCGGTAACTTCGGAATTGACTAACCCCGTTGCCTCCTCCACATGTTCTGGTAATTGCGGCGGAGAGGATATCTGTTCGTTACTCGGAAATATATCGCTGGAATCGAGACTCTTGGACTTGCCACAGTTGCGGAGTCTGGGCGGTTTCGAGCTCGGCTGACTCACATCATGTTGAGGTTTGGCCTTTTTCCGCCGTTTTGTTTTCCGCGACACCAACACTAGCCTCTTGTTCGGCGCGTCTCTACGCAGCATTCGCAAGACTACGTCACATGGGACTAATTGGGCATCCACAAGATCCAAGTATCCGACGCTACAGCTTCGAACTATCGAGTCATTTGAGCACATCGGACCGATACTGATGACTGTTGAAGTTCTATGAACGCCTCGCGACTGTTCTGACCCCTCAATATCGTCACGTGGTTCATCGTCGCTAAATCGCATTAAATCCTCGTCAAGTTTAACATTAGCGAGAGCTCCGACATTCACGTAGCCGGGATTTGTCTTTCCGTAGCACACGTGGCACTTAGAGTCTTTGTGCTTTGAGAAACACTGCGAACACGATGACCCAAAGCACTGATCAATATTCTCCGGGAACTGATAGGAACATGCCGGCGAAACAACTCCGTGTATACCATTCTTATTAAGAACTACACCCGAAGCTTGCCCGAGTAAAGAGCTATTTGAAGGCGTATTAGCGTCCGTCGTACTCGTTCCGGAATTTTGATTATTTTTACTATGTACAAAACTATGAGCGCTCGGCGACATCATTGTTTGGACACCGCTGATAGGATGCGAAGCGGTCAAAACGTTGCTCGCGCACCCCATATTATTTAGACCATTCAGATATACGGTTTGCGCCGAAGCGCAATCGATACTCTCCAAACCGTTCAAAACCGAACTTTGAGAGATATATCGACTGCTCGACGCTTCCGTATTCAAGGCTTGACCATTTTGCATAGACACAGAAATGATATTAGTCGCACAGGCCGATGTCAGGCACGGTTTGTCATCTTGCGAGATTTGATTGAGCTTATTGTTCTCCAGTTCCTTCTTCGTCGGTATGCCCGTTTGCTGATCTGCTAGAGCGTTCTTCATTCTTTGAATGCTGCTGGCGAAATCAGCACCCGCGTTCGAAGTCGCTATTAAGGTTTGTGTGGGCGCGACCGCATTTTTCGGCGATTGTAAGGCCGGTACGTCGCAACATCTCGGCGGATTGTGCCGAGGCGGTGTCCGATAAGTGTTCGTAGGAGCATTTCTGATATTTTCGTAAAGATTGCCCATGTCCTGCAGATCGACGTATGGAACATACTCGCTCTCGTAATTTTCGATTTTTCCTAGCGACGTCGGCAAAGTCTCCGTTGTCAAGAATTGATTTGAGATTTGAGACTTCGGTCGATTCGGATGGTTCAGTCGAGCATTACGAGGAGTCATCGGTGCGATCGGCGGCGGTTGCGCCTCTGGAGTAACTCGCGAGCTTGCCTCCTGGTACGACTCCTCCTCGTCCTCGGAGAACAGATTGGGGTTGAACGTTGGATCTGGACCTACAGGAAAATAATCATACGTTATTAAGCTTCTATAAACTGCAGAAAAATTAGTCATGCAACTGAATTAATATCATAAATTACCAGAGGGCAAATCGTCCCGGAGCTCCGTCATCACGAGCGTCATTTGCCTGGGTTGTAGGTGTAGCAACGACGTTCGATATGTTACCTGACCTAGGTTTGCGGGAACCGAATCTGCCAAGCCGTGAAACTTGAATTTCGTGCCCCAGATGTTCGACGTTACCTCAACCAACCTCGCGTGCTATGAACAGATACGCTCCGTTAGAAATATCCAACGACAACATATACATAGCTACACCCGTTTGTCACGCGAGTAGTGTACGCTCCCTTTGATATAGAAGACTTGTCAAAGTCTGCGCTCGGCATGCAATTCATTATCCCGAAAGATACGATGACGCGATTTGCGTATATGAGAATACAATATTTTATACGAATCATTCTACTCTCTAAATCTTGTGGAATGAAATCTTATTCGAAGAGACTGAAAATTTAGCCTGTTTTGAAAAAAGAGTGAAAATACTCTTATTAAAAAGTACACTTTTTTGAAATAGATTCACTCCTTTGGAATGAATCTCATCCCAAAACAATAAATCTCACTTTAAAAAGAGTGAAAATCTGCCATTCTTGATCGTATTTTCACTCTTTTTTCAAAACAAGCTAAATTTTCAATCTCTTCGAATGTTCACTTCATGGAATTTAAAGAGTAATACAATAGAGATAAATACAAAGGAAAGAGAAAAAAAGAACTAGAGATAAATGGAACATTAATTTTTGTTCTAGAACTGTGCCCTCTAAAAGCAAACAAATTAAAACAAATATAATATAGAAAAAATTTATAAAAATAAAAGAAAATTAGTTACAAAGAAAATAATTTAGCAGAGAGAGAGAGAGAGAGAGAGAGAGAGAGAGAGAGGGGGGGGAGGGAGAGAGAGAGAAAGAGAGATTCTATTACCTCTGGCAATGTATCCACATATGCAAGATCGTTTGTCTTTTCCTCTCGTTCTATTGCTTCGTCACTCGTCCTCTCTTCTCTTCTTTTTCTATTCTTCTTTCTGTAGCGAGGCGATCCGCACAAATCCGCGGTGTCCTTTTCTGTGTCTGAGCCGTCGCTGTATGACGGGCACTGTGACGTATCGTCGAATACTTGCAGAGCCTCTTGACTTTGCGGATCGAATATCACAAACTCGGGCCGGATCTTGCTGGTCCGTCTGCCCTTCAAAAGCGGTACCAGACCACCTAAGTACTCTAAATAAAGGGTGTAACATGGCACAGGCTCTATGGCATGCCTGAGCATAGTGCAATGTAATCGGCTGCCTCCCGGCGGCGGCCTTGACACGAAGCGTCGCAGCTCTCTTGGTTCCGGTACCGAACATCTGAAAAATGCATAAAAACACATATGCATCTAAATGGCGTTCTGTTACATTGAGTTAAAGAGTTTGTAAAATTTTTGTTACCGTATGGTATTAGCGAAAAGAGCGGCCACCGAGGCTCTCAATCGCGGTGGTAACGGAAGATGTTGAACACTTGATTCCCTCGTGAGAGCCGCTCTCACCGCTAGTCTCGACAACAGTTGAAGTGAACCGACTCTTCTGTAAAGAACAATTCAATTCTTTCTATTTCGTTATCTTTTGGTATGTTATTTCGGCAAGAATTATATACTTGAATTGTCGGTCATATTATCTATATATTAAACAAATTAATTAAAATAAGAAGTTACCTGGAGACCCATGCGGCATGAACGCGCGCTCCAGTCGCTACGAAGAGCCGCCTGTCATTGTGTCCCCATGTCAATGCCGATACAGGACACTAAACCACCAAGAAAATCATAAAATAAATTATTTTAAATCGTCAACGAGATAAAAGGAAATAAGTTCTTTTAACATGGACGTACTTGCGTGTACGGAATCTCTGTCGTGTACACGAGAGTACCGTTGACTGAATAAAACTTTAGGAGATTCGTGTATTCCTGCGAACTACCCTGCTCGGACGATTCCTTCGTGCCGGCGATAGCTAACAGTTTCCTGGAGTTACTCCATTCGGCGTGCAAGGGTGGCTTCAGATTACTACGTATCGTAATTGGTGACACGTCATCGAACGATCGCAACATGACAATGTTACCATCGGCAAGACAAACAGCCAGCACGTAGTTCCGGTCATCTGCGCTTGCACATATATCATAAATGCATTAACCGTGCATCATGTTGGTCTCAATCCCTTTCGGATCGATTCTAAAAGCTACGATTAATACCTTTCTGAGATCGATCACACGTTTCATCCTCTTCCATCGTGAATTTTTCGGCACTCCAGGCCATTGACGTAACCCCGGCCGCTAATTGTACCTCCGACACCATAGCCCCGTGAACATCCATTACGATTAACTGACCCGCAGTTGTCCCAAAATAGACCTTTTATCGTAGAACAATGTCGGAGGTGAATAATGTCATTTTATTTCTTTTCTATCGAAAACATTTTTATCGACAATAAAAGGAAAGTTTTTAACTCGTACTAAGTTCCCATCAACGATGATTGAGTATAATATTGCACCACAATGCTAAGAATGCTTCTATTAGGCAAGTACTTGTCGTATCGTGTAAAATACAACTTAAATTTGTGTATTATTTGTCATGTCACAGTCAATTTCCAAATGGCAATGTTCAATAATAATTAGATTTGTATTGAACAAACTTTAAGTTTATTCCTCACAACTTTTTGATACTTCTAATCATTAGTTAAAATATTTGGCGACTATTATAGACATCGATTTATCTTTTCTGTAGCGATATAGTATTTTGGATAAATAGAAAACCAAGAAAAACGTTTTATTAAAACTTTTCTTTCAAACCTGCTGATCGTCCGGGGTCCAAATGCCGCAAGTTATCGTCGCTTTGTCGTTGAGCATTGACGACCAATACCTTTGACCGGCGACGCTGCCGACCAATACGAAGCCATCCTGCAATAAAACATTCTCTGCAAATGATCCTCCGCAGAAAACGTGTGAGCTATATTTATGACGAGAATCGTAAATTAATACATAAAGCTCTAAAGTCTAAAGTATATCTGGACAAGCATTAGAATACTCTTTTATACTGAATATGCAATCCATAAAATAAACACTTCAAAGTAACACAGTTTTTTTATATTTTTGTTTCAATTTAAAAAATGAAAAAACAAATTTTTTTTTATTACATCATAATATTGGAACGGTGAATGAAGTTCGTGTCTGAAGGGAAATCACAGTAACAATCTCAAATAATAGTAACTCACTCTGTAACATATAAGAGCCATACGGCCGTCGTGGGACCAGGAGAAGTGCGTAACAGGTGTGTTTCTGTCGTTGATTAATTCTATACTCCATCGTCCGTCGTATTTGATCCAAACGAAAATTACACCCGAACTGTCACACGAGGCCAACTTTTGATACGGTTCGTTCCACTTAACAAGTATTACCTGTGCAACACCAAATAAATAAACTTTATGAATTACTTTAAAAGATTATTAGTTATAGACAAAATCATCAGTTATGATAAAATTTCAATTGATTGCTGTTGACGTATTGTTTACAAGAATTTTCAATTTTCCATCAATTTATTCCGTTATAAAAACAGTATTTTACGCTGCTCGCTTTAATACGCCGTAAATTCATCTTCGGTATTTCACCTTGAGTCTGTAATTAATTTCATGGGCTCTAATCAAGAGTAAACCTAAGCCTTAATTAGTGCTAGTCTCCTCGAAAATTTTTCAACCTTAATCAAAATATCCTTCTTATATATCTATATCTTGAATGTGAGATAATTAACATAATTAAGAATTAATGTTTCGGGTAAAATTTTGCGATTCGCACTAGTATTCATTAGAAAATTTTGATTAGAAAACATATTTTGATTAAATCGTTTCAAATGCGTGACTTCTTCGATGATATGATATCCCTGAGGATTAGAAGAGATTAAACCAATCCTGCAAGAAAGGTAATCATGAGTGTTTGAAGGGATTAAGCCACTCCGTCAAGAGCGGTAATCACGACCCTCGCTTTTAAGGTTTATCTCGCTGTAGGCTGGAATAAGTTTTGCATGGGGTGAAATCGCGGATACATGCAAGTTACATCCACGCGGTGTCATTGCTCCATCCTCGATCGATTGCTTTCCACTGCGTTTACGAGCGACGGCGACTATATTTTTATCGTGCTGATACGGCAAATAGAAGTTTATCGGAAAATTAATTTATGGATTGAAAATATTAGATAACAACTCATTTCTATCCTATGACTATTTATATCTCTGCGAATATTTCTTGCTCGAGTTACAACTAATCGCAATCATATAATAAACAGACAACTGCAAATTTATGTATTTATAACATTTTTTAATTTATGTAACAACTTATCGTGAAGTTATTTTAAATAAGATACCTATATAATTTATTTTCATACATTTTGTTATTCTTTAATTTGTTATTCTTCAATTTTGTCTTTCGAAAATTAATTTTTTCCACAAATTGCGGAATAAATTATAACTTTTTCTTTATCTTAAATCCTCTTCAGTCACTATTATTTTTCTCCGGACTTTTGAAATACACGACAGATTAATTTCCCTGTTCGTAAAGCTTTGATCGGTCGTCCGGTATTGTTTGAGGGGAAAACGCGGACGAAGTCACCAAGGGTGAACTGCGAAAAATGAGAAGGAGGATACCGTACGTGACGTGCGTGGCGACAAGTTGTACACGTGTGCATTAACCCCATTACACCGCGCGCGCGCGCGCACGTACGGGCGTTGTATGGTATGAGCAAAGAAAAATCGAAAAATTATCAATAAATTTACAGAACAACTTATTCTTCACATGTTGTGCAACTCTCTTTATGATTGATTAACTTACAGATCGTCGCAAACATTTCTTTTCTTGAAATTGTATTTTTCGAAATATACGAAGTAAGGATCGCATTGGCTGTAATAAATCAGAAACTATTTTTCTTTAAATTTAATAAAGTGTATAAACTTACAAACTTACATAATGCTGTAATATCTCAAGTCTATTATTATAAAAATCACCGATAAAGGATTTTATTTATATCAGTTCGAAACAATCCCTGGTGGAAAAATGTTGCTGAAATTATTTCATGTTTTGGAATACTTTTCAATAAAATTTTATAATTTCAAAAAATTTTTAATTTAATTTCACCGATTTTTAACTGAAAAATTCATTTTCGACAAAATTTCAAAAAAATTTCAACAAAATTTTCAGACAAATTTCAGCAAGAATTTCAGAGAAATTTTAGAAAATTTTAGAGAAATTTCGATGAGATTTCAATGATTTTTCAGTTTGTTAGTTGAAAAATTCACTTTCAATGAAGTTTCAACAAATTTTCAGCAATTTCGCTGTTCTAAAACGTGAAATAATTTCAGCGGAACTTTTTTTTTGGGATGTGTTAATCGCGGACAAGAAATTTTGGACAGCCAATGTTTTAAAAAAGTTTCTCGTTCTCTTTTGTGATTTTAAACGAAACTCCATCATGTAGAATTTTGCCGGTGAATGAAATTGCGTTACGATAAGCTGGTCTCGCTTGATAGGAATAAACGGAATTTTCCGTGCGACGCCCTACAGATGCAATAAAATCTGTCTGAGGGTACATTGTAAATTGCAGAGACATGATCGTGCGAGAAAGTCAGGAAATAACGGAGATGGTGCGAGCCTGCTGATCGATAAGAAACTCGTAAGGCCGCTTCGGATTTTCTCGTGAATCGCATGCAGTGTAAGATCGTGGGGAACGTTCATCTGAAGGAACCGTTTAGAATCGAAGACCGTACTTATACAAGCGTCTCTTTTGCACGAGACTTACTAGAACGTTTATTACACTCTTTATTGTGTTTTATTGCAAATTTCGAGCAGAATGGAAAATTGAAATTAAAAACAAATTCACTTATACGTAACTACACCGAAAAGATATACTAAATTTTAATAAATCTTTTGTTTGAATAACGCTAATTAAATATTTATTAAATATAAAGATATATTAATTTTTACAAGAATTATTACTTTGATTAATAATTTCTTTTTATTGTGTAAACAAATATTTATTTTCTGTAAGTAAATATTTAGTTTATTATCCAAATAAATATTTATTTAAAAATTTAGTATTTTTTTCTCAGTACATCTGTATAGGAGATGGCACATAAATTGACGCAGTGCATTTATTTTGAATGCTCTTTCACGTAATCATGTTCAGCGATGGAGCATACTCTACATAGAATTATCAGCTTTTATGCGATGTACGCTACGATCACCCCCACTTTTGTTACACAGCGTTAAACAGCGACGGGGAAGTCATATTTCCCAGCATACATTTTTCGCTTAACCATCGAACGTGAATAGCACTATCCGCTGACTTCCCATGTCCCCTTTATCTACGCTTTCCCTTTATGCGCTTATTGCAGGGTGAGGACGCAATGGCGCGTCTGGTAATTCAACGTAATTGTATTTTCGAACTTGTAAAAAGCACCGAATGAGAAGTCGTTGCGTTTTCTTTTTTTCGTTACGGTCCGTTGAGAGTTTCACGACCTGTAGCATCGTCACGGAAATATATATCTCGTACATTTTGCCTCTTGTTTCGACAGAAGAGGCTGATTGAGAATGAGGAAAATAGCGAAAGGACGTAATTAAAATTATTCAAAGGAAATGCTTTATTGCGTTTCTCGCGATATATATATATGTCTTTCTTTCTTCGTCATTCTTTCGTGCAATCTGATCTTCTTCATTCCAACACAGAGAATGTAAAACCTCGCTATTAATGCGACATGAAATTATCATCTTTTTTATTCCAACATCGTATTATACGCGTAATATAATCCTCATCCAGTTATATTGCAGAAATGTATATTAATAGAAGATGTTGAATTTCTTTCAAAATATATTGCGGCTTTCCGCGCCAGGCGACTTTTGAAAGGGCAGGGAATGATCGTCACGTAATCTTTTGACTGCTAATGCATTGCGGTAAAAGCTGCAGCAAGTGCCGGAGTGCGCCTCGTACGACGAGCTCGTTTGATAAATCAATGATGCTCCTTTCCACACTCGGTTTTTTTCAATGTCAAGGTAACATCACGCGCCACATATCCCATGAGAAATCCTTCGTACTCTTTTTTTTGGGTCAATTTCTCACCCCGTAATTTATGACAAGACATATCGAAATTTACACTTCTCGATACTCTCTTTTCTGTTTCGAGTTTCTTGTATTATGCAAAGACTTCTCGTGCCTGAAAGATGTGCCTGATAAATGTGAAAGAATTTTTTTGAGCTCGTGCGTAAAGTTAAATCGTGCCCCATTCGTTAAATCTACAAAATAATACAAAATAATACAAGTGATAATACGAGTGATAATTTACATGAAACTTTAATGAACATGCAAGTGTAAAAAATTATAAATAAATGAGAAACTCCATAAAATTTAGCATTTCGTTTCTCGTATAAAATATTTTATGTTATCTTCTAATATATCTTCTCCCCCAAAATAACTCATGAATTTTTTATAGAAGTTCTGTAAAAATAGAATCTGTCAATCAATAAACGTTCGATCCCGAATGCCCCCGAAATTGCAGATATTTTAATATATTACATTGATCCACAGTATGCTCCACTGATCCAACCTCACATGCCTTCCCACTACCAAATTCTGCTAGTTTAACAGGAAGCGATCAAAGTGTATTGAGTCCGCGGGATGAATAATTTATAATGTATAATATAATATTGCTCGTTTAATATTCCACGGAGTTATCTTCTAGTACGATACGCTCGTTTTAACAGCTCTATCCGATGGACACGCGTACTTGATATGTTTTATCTCCCAAAGGATTACCGGGTTTGCAGTCTGACCCTGTAGTTACGTTTTCAAGTCTCTTCGGCGTTACTTATACATTTATTACAAGACAGGGACTCTCTGAGAGGCTAATGATGTCAAAGCAAGAAAAAAATTTTTCCGCCGACATAAAAATTTCATCTTTTTTGCGAGTAACGAGACCTACAAGACGGATCTCTTAACTGGGTTGTAACAATAAAATCCAACTTATGCTTAAAAAGTTGCTTGTTAGAATTGTACTATAAGGCGAAGCGTTGGGTGCTTGAATTTGAGTTGGAGTCTGAATTTTTCACAAGCAAGTCATATATGAAATGTTCCTTACTTTCATATGTAGATAGAGTCCTGTCTGTTATTTTAATAGGGTCATAACGAATGATAATTGAATCATGATCCACGAGGATTCAGGGAAAGGAAAAGAAGGGAAAAAAAGAAAACTTGGAAATTAACAGATTCTGTAATTGCGTGTTAGAAAAACGCGGAAATTATGTTCATTCGTATAAGTGACAGTTACTGTACAAGAAATACAGATATAATCGCGCTATTGATTCGAAGTCCAAACGTGGCTGGTACGGCCTAGAACAGAAATAACTGAAAATACACCCTTATCGCAAAGTCACCAGTCGCAATCTAGAGAAATATTGTGTCCTGAATTACGTTAAGCTGATTGCTTTCTTTCGCCATTTGGGAATATCATTTATTTAACGCAGGGACGATATCATCGTAAAAGTGTTCGTTACTTATTTTATAAATAGCAACTGGAACGACTTATAGTATATTCAAGGCGTGCCGTTTCCTATTTTTAAACAACGCTAATGTACATGTAACTCATGTTAACGATGAAAAATAAAAAAAAAGTCGACGTTGCATATAAAAAGACGTTACCGATAGTGATGAAGCAGCCGTCGCGAAAACAGGGTTGAGAACCGCGGTCTTAAAACAGCACTGCGTACCAGATCGATACTACGGCGACTACCCTTAAGCTCTGAAATGTGGACCGAAGTGGACGCAAAATTTCGAAACTAAAGTTTTTCTTCGCCGAGCCATGTATACATGAATTTTGATAGATAAAATGAGATTTCTTTTTAAACAACTTGTTTGTTTGATCGGTAGTCAAGCACGATTGCAAAACTGAACCATCGAAAGTTCCGCTGTCAGAATCTCATCAAATTGTCATCGATCGCGATCGGAGTTTCTAACAGTGGTGAACGGTTTTCCACCTCTACATACGTTTCCGTATCTAGCTTCTGCTGCGCGAGCATTGCAATCGACTTATCTAGCGCGAATGCATAATTTAAACGCGTGTACAGCGTAAATTGACGCGACGTAACAAAATGTAGTCTCGTTCTAACTTTGTACCACACCATCTGACCTGGTTCCCGTTGTCAAGATCGTTTCCTCGTGTGCATTATATGACGATCGCTTTGTACCTGCGTGCCAGTCTTATGTTGATTCCGTTGACTTATTGACTGAGACCCGTTTAATCGGGGCAAAAGGTCCATAGAGTCCGAGAAAGTTAACTGATGAACGTGAGCCGATAACATACACACATACACACGTATGCACACGTGCCGCTATCGTGTTCAGAGCAAGCGCTGATGCCGGAATGCTGATCTTAATTTAATTAACGCCGTCGAATAAATTATCATTGCGCATTAACCTCGAGTAGCTGTATTGTAGCTTGGTTTAAATATACATATACGCCATTGTACACGAGGTCGCGCGGATGTAGAAAAATATCTAGCGAATACCTATAATAAATAATACCTATAATAAAAATTCATGAAAACTTGCACCGTCTCCATAAAACAACAGACTTCATTGCTTCGCATTTTTCACATTTTTGACATGTTTTCCTTGAATAACAGTACTATTCGAAGCACTTTAGCTGAAACAAATATTTTCACTAGATTTCTAGACTTCAGACGTCTCAGCGGGTGGATAGTGAACGTGCGAGAGACGAATTCCTCAAAAGGAACGCGTCAACGTCTCATTTGTCTCATCACGTGAAGTACGCTCGCGACACTTATCCAATCTCTCCTTATTCTTCGCCCCGTTATTCTACAAAGCAACCCCTCGAACAGAAGTGCCTCGTATTCGTAAAGGATATGGATGAGAGAAAGGTGTGCTCTGGCAAGCAGCGTGAGCCTGTATAATACGCAATATATCTGAGAATATACATATATCAGCAGAGAAAATTGTCAGAAAAAGATTTTCCAAGTTTTATTCAGGAAGAAATGGTGCGAGTATATCGTGAAACTCGCAAGTTTCAATTTATCTCGCTACAGATGGCCACCATCCTCGTATAATGATCTTCATATCTATAAGCACTCTGGCATCATGTATTATTTATAGATTTATGGTTGGCAAGCACCATTACTCGCGTTCTATTGTATGTTGAGTCCTTGTTAAGCAAATGCAGAAGCAGAGAAAGTCTGGGGAATGATGAACTTGTAATGATGAACTTATAATAGAAGAGGAGTGAAACGCGGTGTAATAATGCGCGCGCGAGAACGACGGATATATAGCAAATTCATGGGGTGTAACCCCCGAGATTTTAAGCCGGTGATATTAATATTGGAGGAGCCGGAACGGCAGTAGCTTGCCGAGAGTTGGTCGAGCGTGTGCAGACGCCGTTCGTGAAATCGCGCGACTGTAGGGCACCTGCAAACAGTTTGTTAAAAGCGCACCACGGCTTAATATCGATTAAGGGCCACAAAGGACTCCCGGTTTGCTGGCGCGCGTCCGTTTACTACCGATACAGAGATTACATGAAGTTTCGGTCCGATGGAGCTGATGTTACATACAGCAATGGTATATACGAGGATATGTTGCGAAACTGTTAAATCGCATCGACTGAAATATTAATAAACTTTATTTAATTACCGCCAAACGACAACGTCTGTGGGGAAATTTAAATCAGCGACGCATTAGTAATAAATTAGTCGGGGATAAATTAATGAGATGTGAACGATAATGATGGTTTATTGGACAGCATTGCAAATTGACATTCAATTCAATTGAGACAAAGAAAGAGAGAGAGAGAGAGAGAGAGAGAATGTGTGTGTGTGTTTGTCGTTTTATTTATATAAATTGCTTGCGTTTCTTTAACGATTCAATATATCGTTGGCTCCTATCAGCGTCGCGCAATCATCCAATTTCTTTGTCGATTTAACTCACACGTTCTGCAACCGGTTACCGCGGCTCGTGCGTCGAGCAGATAAAGCATACACACTGACTGCTACTAACTGATAACCCTCGTACGCTTCCTTCCGTAATATCGCGAAGCAAAATAGGATATCGCCCGCGTTGAAAGGTTCAATTTCGAGAACCATGAAATTATGATAATATTTGACATTGTTGAGTACGTTGGTTATCACCTAATCTAAATTGAGAAGAATATATTTGTTATTTATAACTATAATTACATGTTACTATATATTATTACTGCTCGCGTTGAAAGATTTAATTTCGAGAAAAATGAAATTGTAATAATATTTCACATTATTGAGCATGTTGATTATTATCCAATAGACACTGAGACAAATTTTTGGTATTTTTAATTTTAATTATATGTTACTATAATTATGATTATTACTACTATAATGTTAGTAATAACAGTATGTATGAAATTTATAGTGTGTCATGTTTTTTGTGACAACTATATTACATTGTTGATTGTCCTAAAAAATATTTAGAACTATAATTTATAGTAATTGCAAATTTTTATAGCAATAATACTAATAATAATAACAACTATAATTACAGTTATTTTTTATTCTCAATTACATATATATTTATAATTTATTGATTGAACTATACATCTAGTTATTATTGCTAATGTTATTGCAGTAATAATCATAATTATAGTAACATGTAATACAAATATCAACAAATTTTTTTCTCACAATCAATGTATAAATTGCCGTTTGATGAAACAAGTCATAAAATGTAAAAGATGTAAAAAAATAATTTTTTTCATGTAATTAAAGTTTTAAGTGAAAATATTGCAATGACTTTATAGTGAGGGAAGCTATGAAAATGCATATAAGCGTCATTGACGCTCAGGGAGAGAAGACCTGCAGGTAGAAATTAAATGTCGGTTTCGTTCAAACAGCTTGAGAGGTTTGGGTGGCGAAAAGTTAGAGGAAAAGCGATACTTGCTTCGCTACGATGCCCTCGGAGATTGTAATTCGCCCTGAGTGGAAGTTCCGCGGCTCTGGTGCGACAATGCGACGTGGTAAAAGTCACTCCTACTAAGCCACGGGCGTTGCCAGTGGCTAACCATCCTTCCTGGTAGTAATTTATACGATCGAGTTGCCATCCTTCGTCCTGTAAATAAAAGGAGAACGTTAGTTAAACTTTCGTGTTATAGCGCGTATAGAAACGTCATACTGTTGATTAATGAATATTAACATCGAATTTTAGCGTGGAGATTTTTTAACGATTTTCTCACAAGAGGCGGAGTCAATTCCGATAAATATCACGGTTCAAAATTTCTGTGGCACAAATAATGAGACCAAAAAGAGTTGTTCCATACAGAACACTGTGACCTTTTTAAAAATACGAGAACCAGAGTTGACGGTGAAATAAAATATCGCTTAAATTTGCAAATAAATTATCTAGTAACTATCTTATCACGCTAGACATTTCCTGAGACTACTTTCTAGGCCTGATTTATTATTCAACTCACGGAGTTTGATCATCGAGTTCAATTAGAACGTGTTACATTTAGCTAAGTATAGAAGTAAGGGATTAGTCGCCATGAATAATCAGGCAGGTTAATTTTCGATATGATCGACTGCTGTATCCTTCGATGTCAGGAAAGCACAAGTGTTCAATTGAAATCGAAGATGCTTACTAGAACTCTATTACTATTCGTCGACACGTAACGTTTCCACTTAAACGTGACAATATTAGATAGCCAGGATTTCAATGCTGAAAAGGGTTTCACCCTCAGACCATTATTATGTAGGTATAATTACTCAAGTCAATCCGAATCCTTAGAAGATACAATATCGAAATATATGCTATATTTTTAAAAGTATTTCTCTCTCTCTCTCTCTCTCTCTCTCTCTCTCTCACACAGGTTTATCTACTACTCGACGCGTTAAGCTTTCTTTTAATAGAAAATCGTTTCGAAAGATACACGCGATATGAAAATAAAATTAAAGTGATATATTTATATCTGTTCTAGCAAAATTATATATATTAGATTTTGGCATAGGAATAATCGCATAAATACAGAAAATATTCAATCCAGATAATTTGCGTTCCCTTTGGCATTCGTCCCATCGATCGATAAGACTCTTATTTCTCCAATTTACTGCAATATATTTGAAAAAGCGGTCGGATTAATTAACAACGTCATTTTAAGAAAGAAATTTATCATTCTTTACGAAGTTTTGAAAAGAAGATTAACGACGTGTTATGAAAAAGATATATTTTAGTAGTGTAGTTCTAGAAACTTTTCACACGATTCTATCAAGATCTTCATCAACAGAATCCTTCTTTTTTATCCGCGATGAAGTTTCCGTTAAAATATTGCGCATGGGATAACTCCGTAAGCGTAAATAAACTGCATCATAGCGTTTCATTAAAATTTTAAACTGGATTATATGTCGTAGGCATATAATAGTTTCTACACGCGTGTTTTGTGATAAACAAAACTTCTCGTTCTACACGTATGCTATCTATGTATATACGCACTGGGATGTAATTAAAGTATGATCTAATGAAGATGTTTTGCGAGGCGGTCTTTTGTAAAATAGATAATAGATAATGATGAGATGAAATATGGGAGTAGATTATTAAAATCATGCTACTACAAAAATCCTCTGAGCACTTTGAGCAGTCTATTATGAACGAAACGAACAGGAAGCGAAAAAATTCGACGGTTCATTAGGGAAAATTCTTCGGATAATTATCTAATATTGGAACAATAAAAATCGAACGAAGATGCCGCCGCGTCAAATCATCCAATAGCTTTAATTATTTTAAGCAATTCATATCTCGTTGATTGCGCTAATTTTTGGACACGATGTCGACATTGCTTCACTTGTGTATGTCAGTATGTTTCCCAAAATCGTGTTGAAGTTCCATCGTCAACCGGTGAGAAACGTTCCATGTGCTGTGATTGATGAGCACCGAGGGTGGTTTTCCCTTTCCTTTTTTTTTTTGAGAGTCATAGAGATATGACAATAGAGGAGAGAGCATAGCAGGAGCGTAGGAAGAAAAATCAGCGGTAATCCAATCTTCGCAAACACGTTGAGAGCAATCCGCGGAAAATAGAGAGGGCTCGGTGGAAATCGATGTTGCGCGAAGACGCACTTTGCGGAACGGCGAACGAGACGGGCCGAGATTTTTTGTGCTGCGAATAACAGCACACGTTGCAGAGGATTGAGAGAGAGAGAGAGAGAGAGAGAGAGAGAATAGCGTAACGTTTGCTTTTTCGAAACGCTTCGATAGAATTTACTGGCGAACAATGGCCGTAGTAGTAGCAGCGTAACGGCTCTCAATAATGACGTTATCGATTCACAATGCAATTCACAATGCGAGAATATAATGGGAATGTATGACGGTGGATTATCTCACGTATATGTCACACCAGCAGGATCCACATTAAAAAATTCGCATCCCAATTCTCACATGGATTACAAACTCGATCTGTCGTTCTCTAACCGGGAACCGGGTTCAACTAGCTGCAGAATTTTTCCCGCTACACAATGGAGTAGCAAGAAAATCCCACTTGATCGCGGCACAAGTTGAGAATGGTCGTTCGTAACGCGCCCGTCCTTCTAATGGATCATTTATCTGCAGCAGCCTTTTACGGTGCCATCCAAAATTTATACTATGTAATAGTTCTCTGACATTTTATATGAAACGGTCGTTGTATACAAACCCGCGGAATATCGGCGTTTTATTATGGAGGTCTCTCTTGTGAAGGTGACGTAGAATTTTCCAGGAAGGTCACAGTATGATACAGTGAATTATTTTATTCTTGTTTTACATTGATAAATAACAAGGATGTAATGATTAACAGTGTTATATTGTGTTTTTGCGAGAAAACGCGGAAGATTTTTATCTTTCGATCTTTCGAAAAGATGACGAAGTGGGTAGTTAACAACACGAAAATAATGGGCAGCGTACTGATCGAATTCCCCTGGGGACGGCTGACTCGAGTGACTCAATCGAATTCACTCTGCCATAAGTCAATTATTTTTCCAGTAATTGAGCCTCCCCACTTCTACACCGTTTTCATCGCACTTCTTCCTGCGAGGGTCGACTTCCGTAAAATCGCCAATTGCAGATTGATCTCCGGCGGTGAATTAGACGACGTGAGGCGTGGTGTGCTTGTCAATCAAGAAATACGACCATCGTAATTAATTCTGATCGATTGCGTCCTGTTTGAGTGTCCGAGTTTGGTAGTCAGATTAATCCCCGTATTTGCCCATGGATATGGGTATACTTAGAATTGGGAAAGTATGAACTGATTATCGAGATAGAGACGAGAGAGTCTTGAAAGAATGTATTAAGACTATACGAACGACGTTTTATATTGACAATTACTGACAAGGAAATCTACGAAAATGTTCTTCTCCAATTTTGATGAATTTTAAGTATTGTCTTTTAGACAAAAAAAATAAGAGATGTTTTATAATAGCCCACACAATCGAAATTTTAGGAAGTACAATAGGTACCCTTTTGAAGAAAATTGGTCTTTATTGTCTTTTGAAAGAAATATCGTTGAAATTATAAGAGAGAAAACAAAATGTTTGAAATAAAAGTTGAATGGTTTTAAGAGTATTATATATATAA
The DNA here is from genome assembly GCF_001594045.1 of Atta colombica. Taxonomy (NCBI): domain Eukaryota; kingdom Metazoa; phylum Arthropoda; class Insecta; order Hymenoptera; family Formicidae; genus Atta; species Atta colombica. The sequence continues at coordinate 943,017 of NW_017259223.1, forward strand.
TAATATTATAATATAATA
>NW_017259223.1:943134-947657 GCF_001594045.1 Atta colombica
AAATATTTTAAAATTATTATAAATAAAATACTTTTCAAACATTCAATTTTTATTTTAAACGTTTTATCTTTTACAGTTTGTTGTTTTTATCTTCTATGATACTCGTTTCGAAAGATCAGACAATTTTTTTCAACGAAATGTTGCGTCCCTTAAAAGTGCGATTGCGTTCTTATAAAAAAAAAATACGAGCTTCTTATTTTTGTCTAAAGAACAACATATTCAAAGTTCATCAAAATCGGAGGAGGATTTTTACAAGTTTCTTTGTTGGAAGTCAGAATCTCGAAATTACACGTGCGGCAAAAAATAAAGCATTTCTTTATTCAACTTGGCAAACGCTATTGCGCCTTGGCACAAAAAGAAATTTCGCCATTACACCCGCCCTCATGAAGGGCACATCTAGTATTTGTACCAGTTCATGCTTCTCAATGGCCATGTAGGCGGCATGGAACAAAACTCGTTGCAAAAAACTTGGGCACTCGTTAGTTGGCCCGTGTAAAAAGATCCACTCGAGACACCGATCTTCATCCCGTCACCGAGTTAAGTCACGGGTGTACACGGTTTGCAGCAACCCTCCCGATGAAACTCTTCATCCTCGTGACACCTCCATATACACTCTTGCGATGTGCACGCTTCGTCCTGACGGATTCCAATCTATGCTGCGGCTATTTTGATGCAATCTCGTGGCATTATTAATCTATAGAGATCCCTTGCTATCCCAAAAACTATTGGATTTCTATCAGATGTATTTACTTAATCATACATTGTACATTAGCATGATCCGCATAGCGATTCTGAGTTTTCGGTCTAAAATTCTAGCATTGCCACCCATTGCGAATTATGAAGAACACATCAAGATATAATAATTAATAGAGAAAGAGATGATATTATGGCTAGATATCATAGTTCCTTTTGGTAGCTTCACTATTAGGTAGTGAATTCTAGTGATTATTTATGAAATTATTTATTCAGTAGCTCTCCGTTACACCACAATGCTAATATTCCTAGACATAATAGTGAATATTTATTATAATGTTTTACTTTCAAGCATTTCAAAGCATTTTTAAGATATACTTTAGCATTTAATTACATAAACTTCTTTGTTCTTCTTAAATTGGAGCGTACGTATTATCACACAAACATATAATATGTATATTTAAATTATTTATTATTTAATATTTTATTGAGCTGTAGCTTGTATATACATTTCAAATTATGCATAAGTTAAACAATAACATTTTGCTAATGTGACTCTAAGCGAACTGATTGTCGACAATTTTTTTTTCGAGGTTTTCTTATCAAAATAATTATTCTATAACTTAATTATAATTCTATTGTTAATTTGTAATTTGCATATCATATATACTATACATTTTTAATATTGAATAACTTATGTATGAAAGAAAATATGGGTATTCATTTGCGTGTTCTAGTAATTCTAGTAATATTTTACTTTTTTGTTAATTTTGTAAGGTGTTGTTTTTTAAACAGAATCAGTTTTTTAGATCTTTTCTGGAAAGCCATATTACCATCCCTATTTCTCTTCAAGTCATTATGTATAATGTCGCCACATTTTTATAAATAGTATCCTTGATAATAAATGTTTACAATAAGGATCTCATTTTTAGATTATACACAACCAATAAGAAAATTAGAAATTAAATGTCTATAACGGTTAAAGCTAGATCTTTATTTAATGCTTAAATAATTCAATATGAATTATATACATATAATGCATATTTAGAACCATATTTAGAACTGCGCGTCGAATTAATTTTCCGAACTTATAAACGCAATTGAACTACCGTAATAATACCACAAATTAAATTAAATTGACAAGCAATTCTTAATAATTTGCTGCTCAATTATATTAGAAAGATATTAATGTGAAAAACTTGCAAATAAATTTATTGCGAAAAATATTACTTCGGCTGGGAGTCGAACTCATAATAAATGTTTCGTAACTTTGAATCTAAAATCGATTAAACAATACTTTGTCGAATGTACAATCGTTAGTAAATTTAAATATTGATTATTAATAAAGTTATTGTAAAAGCTGTAAATGAGGTATCATAATATCAGCTTGTTCTCTAATAATTACGATCACGAGACTATTAGAAATTATTATCGGATTCGAGTAGTACAAAGAGAGTTAATGATCATCTTGCATTATTTTATTTGGTAATGGGAGAGTCGTCTATTTTCATGCGCAACAACTATTGATATTCGTTATCAACGTGTCGTCGTCGGCCTGCATAGTCATTCAGGCATCAGATTTTATTACAAATGGTCTTAGCCGACCATATAAACCCGACTTGACTGCTTCAGTTGTCTCACGTGAGGTGGGATAAATTAATTTCACGCTCGTTACAGTGCGACTAGCACAAGCTCGTTTGCTTTCGCCCCAGCAAAACTTTTATCTGCTGTCGTCCGTGATGCGAAGTGTGACAGTGGCCAAAGTATATATGTCAAAGTATGGCAGCTTCGTTTTTATTCACGCCTATATACTGTTTTACTGCAGCACCGGCTGTTCTCGTTAACGTTTTCAATCTCCCACCCATCGTTCCACTTGTTCTTACTATTTCTCAAGTTTGAAACCTATAAATCGTTTTTCTCACGGCGGAACGTGTCATATAAAATAAAAATTGTCTTCAAATAATTAGAATGATAATTAAAATATATAATAAACAACCGTTAGATAGAATAATTTGTAAATTTTTCCTTGTGAACGAGGATGACCTAATAGTAAGATCGAAACGTTTATTCTTTTGTTATTAAATGATATAAAGATTAATGATATAAAGAATTGTTTTCGCTAGAAAAACCAATAGATAGGTTTTCATGTTCTTTTCCATTGTTAATTAAAATTGCATTAATTAAAACTATTAATTAAAACTATTTTTTTATCTACATTTATTATCACCTATTTACTGATATTTACAGATAGATATTATGTATCCTTTTAAATTAGAATTTTTTCGAGGAGTTAATGTTCGGGGAGTTAATGTCAGTCAAGAGATATATAAAAATAACTACAGACAATATCGATGATCTAAAACGAGTTCAAGAGGAGCTAAGATCAAAACACCGAAGCTAACTATTCGCTTCTGATGAAGAGGTTCTCGATGAAGCTATCAGGATGATATTAACGTGTGTAAACCTACTGAGTGACTAGCTTAAAGACTCTTCTTATCTACCGCGTATTAATTATACAATATCGTCTGCACGTCGTGCGCGAATAAATTTGTCCATATTATTAACGATTGTATATAAGTGACGATCTATTTTATTTCATGACTTGCAGAACACCAAATGGCGCAATAAAATGTATTTTTAGCCTTCTGCATTCGCTCGATCAAATATAGAGAAGAACATTGATTCTATCTTGGAATAATCTAACGCGCATGGAAATCATCGAATGACCTCTTTTTCATAACTTTGGTCTTTAGAGAAATTTTTTTATATTATATTAATGATTAATCATGCGTTAACGAGAATGGATACTTGATGAAAAGGAAGCAAATAATTTATAATCATAAAGAATAAGAAAATAATAGATGTGTTGATTTTAAACTGTTTAATTAAAGAAAGAGAGAATTAAACAAAATGTCTTTAAAAGTCTTTAAAATTGTAATGTGAATATACAACAAATTCATATCCAATTATCTATACAGCTAAAAATCCAGCTTGACCTTTTAGAGCCTTTATTTCCTATTTGTTAATTATATGTTTTATCATCGATAGCTACATTATTGTATAACGTTCAGTCTGGATTATTCAATAACTTTTACCTCCGGCGATTCGTCCGGCACTTTTCCCATCCAGCTGAGCGACAAGATATTGCAGTCGCACTTGGCGTTGTTGTTCTTCTCGAAATGCAGATGCATGGTTGCGACGCGATCGGATTCCCGTCGGCAGGTCCATCAATCTATCGAACCCCGGCACCTTTTCCCGCAGTCCCGACTCCGTGCCTAGCAGTCGGATTCCACGTCGCTTCCTCCGCGAGCATTCTCGCGCCGTGCACGCTTCTTCGCCGACGGATCCGTGATCGATAATCGAATCACGCTCACACGTCAACGGGTCCGCACGCGACCAGCGTTCCGCGACGAACTCTCATGTGACCACCCTCGTGACTTGAAAATCAGGGCGATCCTCTTCCGAGAGCTTTGCGTCCCTCGGGGGTGGAACGCGCGTCGCGCTCACCGCGCGATCTTTTATTCTCGCGACGTCACCCAGCGCCGGATATTACACTCCGGTCACACGATTGGGAGGAATCACCGAAGAAATATCGTGTGATCGCCGAGAGGTACCTTACTAACTACCTTGGTCGGCTTTGGCGTATCTCTTATCACCGCCGTTCACCAACCTCGATCATTTGTTTCTTACCGCGGCCGCCATTTTGCCGCCCGAGACGCTACTCCACCTTTCAGAGTGCGATCAGCGATCCCCGTGCCGCGCCACGCCGTGCCACGCCGCCGCGTCGGGCCGGGGCCGGGGGTGCGCGCTTACGTGCGGGTGGACGTTTG
>NW_017259223.1:947669-950730 GCF_001594045.1 Atta colombica
GCCGCAGCCGCCGCAGCCGCCGGCCGCGCTAGCTCTTGCTTTCGTCCGTCGCGTTCGCGCGACGAGCGTATTGATTGGAGTCAGCCGTTCCATTCCGTGTGGTCCGCGACCACCTCGTGCTCCCCGCCGCATCACTAAATTCGCCGCGAGCTTTTCCGCGCCGCGCCGCGCCGCGCCGCGGCGACGCGCTATGGAACCGATGGAGCCGCCCCTTTCTGCAAACGCTTCTACATGAAAAAAAAAGTTATTAATATTTTACAAGAAGAAAGAACATATCGATACATTTTTAAACACATTGCTTATAAATTGAATTTTATATTACTAATGATATTTTCTGATATAAAATTTCATTTTATTACGCGAATGATTGATATCGTTTAAATAATAATTTTTTATTGATATTCAATGTATTTTATCAATCTGGTTTTATTTATTGTACGCAATGGCTTTGCGTAATTAAATAAATTTAGATCAGGAACTATCGTCAGACACTAATAGAGTTTATTTTATAAGCGATATGTATTTAAAAGCATATTGATACATAAGTACTTTTCTTACAAATGTTAATAATTTATTTTTTTATATCGGTACCGACATAAATGATTTTGTCTAGATGTAACAATTTTACGCGCGCTGTACTCGTTTTCTAGAGGGTGAATTTCACGCCACTTTGGATGCATTGAGTGAACGACGCTCTCATTGTTCGCAGCGTATGCTCATCAATTTTTTTTCTTTTCTTCGCGCCACCGATGCGCGAACATCTGCGACTAAAGTGCAAAAAATTTAAGTAATGATTAATAAATTATGTAAATCTTTAAGGAGATAGTGTGTGTATATATATGCTGTCATCTGTTTTACCGACAAAAATATCAGATTATTAAATGAATGAAGTATGGTATATCACAAAATTAAAGATCCTTTTTCCATAATTAAAATACATATGTATCTGGCAATGGTCTATTTTTATATTAAAAACAGGAAAAAATTAATAAATTATAAATTTTTATCAACTTTTACTTTAATATGGCGATCAAAGCTATAATGATCAAATTACCGAAACATTTACTTTGTAAAATATAGTTATATAGACCATATATATGTGCGCGAAATTAAACAGAACTAAATGTAGAATAAATAAATGATTAATGGTAAATCGTAAAATTTAAAACTGAAAACTTAATTAAAAATATTATTTCTTCTTCAAATCTTCGACAAATCATGTATAAATGTGTGATATTAATACGATTATAGTATATCGTGATGTGTCTATATCTCGTAAATCATGTATATAAGTCGCATTGATCAAACAGCAATTTCGTCGATGTTTAAGCGTCCCTTCAAAAAATTTATTTTTTATAAGTTAAAATAAATATAAATATAATAAATATATAATTTCGAAAAAATTTAATTTACTTTTTTCTTATTTTATGACTATATGTATAAACATTATATTATATTATATACAATATATTATTACATATATTTTATGTATATTTGTGTGCGTGTGCGAATGCGTGCGGATATTTGACCATAATTTATGACAAATTTTATTTTTTGTGAAAAAAATATAAAGTAATCAATTATTGGAATAAAATAAAAATGTATACATATAATCAGAGACGGATGATAGCCAATAAAGAAATATTGGACAACAAAAAGTTGCGCTCTTACCACTTGGTATCGCAATCGCTTTCGTTACTTTCTCTACTCTTGTCATTTTCCTGATTGACCTTCGGTTGGAAGTAGCGTTCTCCTCGCGTTCTCTTCGCTTTCTTTACTCTTACTGCTTTCTCTACTTCCTGCTGCTTCCATTACTTCTTATCTTCTTTGCTTTCAGATTCGCTATTTTCATATTATTCTCTTTACTTTCAAATTTGCTATTTTCTTTACTTTGCTATTTTCTTTGCTTTTGAATTCTGCTTTCTTTACTCTTATTATCTCCGTTTTGTTTCCAGATTGATCTTCAGTTGGAACTAAAGGAATTGTCACAGTCCCCTCGAATTCTCTTGTGACTGGACTTCGATTACGATTTCAAAATGTGGAAATGTAAAAAAATTCAATTTTCTTAATTACATAAACACTAATTACATACGGGGTTAAGTAGTAACTAGTTAAAGCATTAAAAGTTAAAAAAAAAGTTAAAAAGTTAATAAGTTTTAACTCAACTTAATTTTAAATGCATTAATTTTTAACTTAATTTAATTATTTTTAAACTTTATCATCTTTTTTTAAATTAAAAATTTTTTTATCTCTCTTAATGCTAATATTTTTTTTCTATAAAGTCTTAAACATTAATTTTTCTATAAAGTCATAAGAATTAATTTAGAAAAAGTTAATAATTTTATGATGAGAGATCTATAATAAGAGTCAGTATCCCTCCAAGAAAGAAATCCCATCAACTGAAGTCTTAATCTATTAAGCTAATATCCCAGAAGATCTATCCTCAAAGATACCTCTATATAAACCGCGGTCTGGATAATTATTAAAAAAACAGTCGTTCAGAAATTCAACCAGTCAGTTATTCGAATAGATGTACAGAGAGTCTAATTATTAGTGCATTTAACATTTGACTCCGTATCTAACATCCACCATTTTCTTTGGACGATCGCTTCAAAGACAATCTGCATTGGAACTTTCCACGCAAGGTTTCAACAATCATTCTTTCGGAACCGTGGCGAGAAAAAATCCTATATTTTTCTGAGCGAAACTTCAAATAGTAAATAACCTATTTTTTCTTTTTTTCTTTTATTTTTTTTTTCTTTCTTTTATACCATGTTATTCATCAATTTTTTGTTATTTTGTTTTAATCAATCCTCCTTCCAGCCTCTGCATTGTTCCCTGTTAACTCTTACTTCCATCCACCTTTCCTTCAAGCGATCACCTATTGTACTCATTCTCTAATATTCATCGAATTATTTGATGGATTCTATATTCATTATTTAAAAGTTCGATTACTCCGCGAACTTCACTCGTCATTCTTCCGTTTATCGGCCGAATCCTCAGATTTTCTTTTTATTTCCTTCCTTATACAGAGCCTGGTAAACAATATATATATATATAT
>NW_017259223.1:950763-952094 GCF_001594045.1 Atta colombica
TTTCCCGACGCGCGACTAAATGTCAAAGAAGCTAGCAAATCAAGGAGGCACATCAGCTCCTTAACGAAGCGATCACAAGTGTTTAGTTAATTTAAAATATAAATAATAATGATAATAATAATAATAATGATGATACTATCTCTAATAATAGTTTAAATAATAATTATAATAGTAGTAATAAAATAATAATATCGAAAATACAGTTGCAAATCCTTCTTCTAAGCACTTTTTTCACTTTTAATCATCGTTCTACTTCACAATAAGAAGGGTACGGCCAAAATTGGATTAGCGATAATTATTTTAAGAGAATTAATTTAGACCGAAGCGAAAAAATGCCCGCTCTGGTGCCACTATCTCTTAAACAAACGTGACTACAAACGTACTACACCTACAAAAATTGCTCTCATCTCTTCATTCACTAACACATTAACAAATTGAAATATAGCGGCACCAATCACGAAGAGGAAATCGCTCTCGACTCTTACCAGAGTGACTCTAATCTCTACTTATAGGATCTCTACTCCATCCTCTTTCACGCGGATGCATGCGAGACAAAGCATCTGTTCTAATATCCTGTCATACTCTATTCTTCTCATTCCTTCTTTCTCTAAACCAATCCATTCATATGTTCGGAGTTTGGACGTAATACAATTATTATAAGATAAAAATATTAATTGCAATATAAAGTATTATATACATTCAGTTAAAAATAAAAATAAATACAAAATTTTAGAGTCAAAAGGCTTTTAGAATGCATGTAAATCGATCTGTTAGAAGAGTCGAGTGTTTGAAAATAATTAGATAATAAATTAGATAATAAAAGATAGATTAGTATCTTTATTTGTTTCTTCGATATACCGTCATACCGCCCGCAACAATTAGCGTGGTACATGCGTCATATATATTTATCAAATAATTGATAATATTTTTTCATAAAATATTCTGAATATACATGTGATTGAGATATCATATAAATGAATGTTAATATTAACACACGGTTTCTTGTTCAAAAGGAGAAAAATAGGGAACTCGAAAGAATATATTTCCATATCAGTTTATTATTAGTCCATTTTCAGAATACAGTTAACAATGTTGATTTATTTTTTAAGATTACATTTGTCGAATTGCAACATTTATAGATAATCTACGACAATAGATGTTCTCAGGGCCACAAGAAGACCAGCTTCCAAGAAATATCGTATACTACTTGTTTCAATATTAATTCACATTACAATATATATTATGTACAAAGCATATAGCAAGTAAATGAAAATAATTAGTTTTAGATCGTGTCATATAATAAAGAAAATTCAAACATTTTATTTGAGATA
>NW_017259223.1:952194-961721 GCF_001594045.1 Atta colombica
GCGCAGTAGAAAGAAAATTATAAGATATATGGCAAATCATTACGTTATTCAAATTGCATTATTTTACTTTAAGCTGACAATATATTCTGGCACAAATCCGATTTTGATAAGACCAATGACATTTTCCTGGTTCATTTGTTCAAGGTTTGGCAATCCAAAATCCTTTGCGCTTCCATCTGCGAATGACAATAAATGAATTAAATTTAATAAATCGTGAATGACAATGCATGTTGGAAACCAGTGTTGGAAACCAGTGTTGGATACACTGTGTCTAGATACTTTAGCTATATCTATATCTATGTAGGATTCACATCTGACATACGACGTGTAATGTCCAATAAAAAAATTTATTTCCCAAAGATAAAAGTGTCACTAACTTAAACCAAATTCTCTTTTTGGATACCATTATACATCGATATGCAATATGAATCTTATATAAGTGAATTATCTAGATCTTTATAGGCAGAATTATCTATATCTATACTTGAATACTATTTTATACGATATCTTTTAAGTTTAGATACGTAAGTACAAGATATTTATTTATACATGTTATGTCATTATATTAGAAACTTAATTTTTATTGATTGTTATATATTACTGTTTTTTTCTAATTCTCGATTTTGTGCAAGTGCTTTTATTTGCTTTATTGTTTAAGTAATTTTAGTTCTTAATATTTAATAAGAATGACGATTAAAGATAACTTCATAAAAAGAAAGTGACAAACTGATCACTTGATGCAGTTTCTCTGATTGGTCTCAAGCACCAAAACTTATTACGAATGCAGAAAAAAATCGCAATTCGTCATATTAATAAATGATATTGTTTTGTAGTCTCTAAATTTTTATCATAAATTGGAAATTAAGTTGAAATTTAGTTTTTTTACTTATTTTTATCTTTATCAAAGGACTTATAATTTTTTTCATTTCAAACAAAGCCAAACAAACAACAGCTTTAAAGATTCAAATTAAAAGAAAAAAATAAGAATTTTATAAAATGCAGTAGTCCATCAAAATGACGTATATGTATTTATAATTTGTATTATCTAATAAACATTTCTATATGTATTACATAAGTAATAATTTTATATAAAAAACTTGTTTATATAAGCTTGTTATATTCCTTTTTCCATTTGTTTTTCTTTTTTTTTTTGTTAGAAGTATCTAAAAAAATATTTAAATTTATCATGTACTTTTATGTTGTACTTGTATCTATTACTCAGGTAATTTTTTTTAAATATATCTATAATTATATACAATACACACACACACACACACACACACACACACATAAGCTGTCTCATCTAACTCGAGCATCTGAAATATTTTGCTATTATGGTTTCTATGAAAAAATGTTTTCAGATGTAAATGAAATGGTTTCAAGGGGAATATATTTCGATCATATTATTTTTCATTTAGGTGGATCAAAAAGATATTAATTGGTCATCTCTACATTTTTAAATGGATTTATATGACTTTTTTACACAATATAAATCCTCTAATTATTCTGTATAAGAGATAAAAAAAAAACCAATAATTTAGTAGATATTTTATATTTTATTCTGACATATATTGACATAAAATATTAAATAACTCGGAAACTATTAATTTTTTCTTAATTGTACTTTAATAAACAGAATAACATGAATTAATTGTAAAAAATGTAATTGTAAAAAAAACACGTAGTTGCTTATTTAAAAAAATAATCCATTTTGTATACATATTTTTTTAAAAGCAATTAGTTTAAAAGTGTTTTTTTTATTCCACATTGATTCGTCTCATTTTATTCATAAGTATTAAGATGACAAAAAATTAATTGATTACGGATTATTTAATTATTATGTCATAAATCTACGTGTACAAATTCACGTTTTGGGTAGATACCTAAACTTTTTTTTCACATCCTCTTTCTCAAAAAAGAGGAGGAATATAATAATAGAAATGAAGAACAAATGCTTCTTATTCGCACTCCAGATATCATGACAAAAATCTCAGATTTATTATAATTATACACTATTAGAGAATGATTATCCTTCTGAGTTTATTTTTGAAACTATAAATTTAAGATTAAAATCGTTATTTTATAAACAAAAAAATACAAAATATGTCTCCAAACAAGAATACACATTTTGGTTTTTATTATATCTTACATTCCATCAATTTCAGATAAATTTAAAAACATTACCTTCTGCATTATATCTGAATATGAAATTAGCATTTTATAATTTGAATAAAGCTTAAAGAAGTATTATTAAAGTTTACAAAGACTGCCAGAATGTAGTGTATAAAATATCTTGCAAAAATTGCAACGCGACTTATGTGGAACTGATAGAAGGTTAAAAATTAATAAAATACAAGAATATCAACGTTACATAACAACATAACAATAACAATTCCAGTTTCACAAAGTCAGTTAATTATTGCAGATCATAAAATATCTTATAATCATGAATTTGATTGGTCAAGATATAAGATCGTGAGCGTTTATGCGAAGATTGAGTTGCTACATATACAAATGCAAGAAAATAATCTCAACATGCAATCAGACTGAATATTTACATCATGCATATGTTTCGATTTTAAATAAATTATAAGTAGAAATTAATGTTCCAATTGTTCTTTGTTTTAATATTGACTTTCACCTTAAGGCTAATTCTACAATGTGCTCTTTGTTTCCTGTTTTTTGCTGTTTGTCTCTGTTTGTCTCTTGCCTTTTTGGTCAATAAGAGAAGACACAAACAGCAAGAAACAGAAAACAAAAAGCACATTGTAGAATTAGCCTCAAACCAATAAACTACAAAAAATACAATGTAAATACATTGCTAACCAGAGAAATACAAAAAAATGAAATCACATCTTTTCTTATTGTTTTATCATTCAGAAAATAAGATAATAAGTTCGTATTTTTAATTTGTTTAAAGTTGCATATGTTATTGAAGTACGTTATTATATATCTTTTGAGCTGTTGAGCTGTTTATTAGGTTTGATTAGGAAGTGTTGAAATAATCGTATTTCATACATTTCGAGTCAGCTCGCGGCGGGCAATTGTGCGCAAACGTTTTAAAATGCACAACTGTCATATATATACATGAGAAGCACTAATTTTTTCATTTCTGCTTTGCATTATCATCTTATTTTGCATTATTATTTTATTTTGCTAAAGTCTATGTGCATTATTATTATTAGTTTTGCGTTTTTGTTAATATATATAATATATATTTAAAATATATTTTATATATATATTTATATTGCAATATAATAAATATATTTTCTAACTTTTTTGTCAATATTCCATAATTCATTCACTTCCTATGATTTTTGTTTTGCGTACGATTATTCAACCCATGCGCGTAATTATCCGATGCGCGAAAAATTTTTTCACTTTTCCGTTTTTTTCTTTTTGCCAAATATCTTATTGAATGAAAATCTGTTATGAAGATACATAATAGTAGAAAACTGTTTATAGTTTCTATTTCCATACTTATATTGTTTTAAACTTGGAAAATCATTTCAGGACAATAAATTTTTCTTAGGTGCGCACAATTCACTTTCTCCTATTACTAATGCTATTATTGAATGATGTTTCGCTTTTCCCTAGATGTATTTCTGATTACCCAAGTTGTGTCGTTGTTATAATAAATGAGCGAAATACTTAAAATTTTTTTAAATGCTTATGTAAGTATATAAATATGTTTACAATTTAATATTGTATTATGTATTATGTATTATGTATAATAAAAGGTTTATTATTTGTAATAAATATAATTATGAAATATTTACTTTCGTATTTTTATTTCTTAAAAAATATATTATTTTTTTATATCTTAGATTGCATTTCGGTGGTTACTATCAGCGTTAAAAATTTAATTCACATTACATATATACTATGAATTTTCAGTACTGGAAATGAATTTTGAAGTACATTCTTAATAATGACATTAAAATTTAAAAATAATATTTAATTTAAATTCGGTAATTGTTGAGCTCTCGACAATTGTTTCTACCATTTGGTTGCTTTTTTTGTGCAAAAATCGTCGAATGAGCCTAATTTTATCAACATCATATGCAAGAAAACTAATTTAACAATTTTCCAAAAAATAACAAAAAAGAAACGTTTTCAAATATGGTAATAATAATGCGTTATTTTTAAAAATGATTAACTAGTAACAATAACGAGTTATTTTTAATAAAAAGTGTGACGGGGGTAACGCGTTATTTTTTAAACGTTCCCAACTTTGATCTACCTTTCAAATAGTATCTGTTCCAACATTGCTTGAAACAATATTTGCACGATGATTTATGATCAACAACAATTATATCGAAATGATAAATCTTCCATAATTAGAATTAATATAATTAAGAAATACACGAGAACCTAATCAATTGTGTTCTTACAATGATAGCTTTATATAATAATTTATTAAATTTTTTAAAACTTTGAGAACTAAAACTTTTGTTTTTACAGCTCATACCTGAATAAACGAATATAACTTTAATAATTGTTCCAGCGATGCACCTTGCGATGAACAATCCATATTATTCGATCTAATTCGCGTATCTTGACTCCTTTTACCTTGGCCCCATCCGGTAGAAAAATTTAATTGAGCTTCACCGTCCGCAACAAGGATTAAAAAAAGAAATGCTATACCAAGTAAACTCATAGACATCTTACAGAACCTTAAAAAAAATTATATCATATTACTGTATAAATAACGAGAATTATTATACTTTCATATAAAATTATTAATTGTAAATCCCAGCTCTCGGAGATAGTAATAAATTGAATTTATAATATGATAAATAAATGATCAATATTTATGTATGTTTTAAATATTTATTAGTTTCGTTATATTATAAATATTTATAGTGTAAGGAAATAATAATATTTATATAAACATTACTTTATTATTGTAATAATAAAATATTTTTGAATATTTATACTAACACCGTGGATGCGTTAAATATGCATAAATGTTATGCGTATGTAAAATATGCTTAAAGCTAAGAATATTTCTTGAAGGAAATCCGATATACATTTATAATAATGCAACCAAAAATACTAGCTATATGCAATCTTTTATAATAGAAAAAAATTTATAAATTCTCTAAAAAGGAATTTTGAAAAAACTGTTGATTCACAAATTTTTACACTTAGTATGAAATTTAAATAAAATCTCCGATAAAATAAAATATGCTTCTAAAATCTCTTTTTCTTTGTATTAATAATTGCGTTTGCTTCAAGCACCTGTGTTATTCGCGTATCGAATATATCAATTAGATATATAGTCATTATGAGCAAACTTGACTACTTGTAACGAGCCAAAATAATCGCACTATTCCCACAAGAAATGAGAAGAAAATAAAAAACAAAGAAAAGAAAAAGAAAGACTCACATGGTAACACTTTTTTTACAGATATACAGAATGGTCTAATTTTTGTTAAAGATAACGCACACAATGCCGATGTGCCAGAGAACTCGTTTACGAGTCTTTAGATGCGGTTGCTGGTTTTATACATTACTGGACCCCTTACTTTAACGCGCGCGCACATTACAACATCTCGATACACTCGATCGCTATCCCAAGAGGGATAATGAAAATTCTGCGCCGGCGTTAAGCGTTTCATTTTGCAAACTGTCTTGGAGATCATTTCTTGTGCGATTCTAGCACAGAAGTCGAGGCGCTAATTGAGATATAAGAGATTGTGAATAATATGCAGAGATAAATTTAAAGATATAATTTACGATCGTGATATTCTTTATAATTTTGATTGCGACTTTATTACCTTGCGAGGCCATCGATTGTTTTCTGTGTGCACACACGTATACGGTAATTAGTATATGTCGAGTATATATCGATGAAATTCTACACGTTATAGCTACACCAAAATGAATATCAAATATTTATTTGCTACATTTGCAGTGATATCAAAATATGAAATTATATGCTCTTGATATCACCTTTTTTTTAATAATCTTCATATATAGATGGGGTGTTTCGTACAATTGAGAAAGTAATAATGTTATATAAAAGAAAAGAAAATAAATCAGAGGTGTAAAATAAGATACAATACAATATGTTATTTAAAAAAAAAAAATTATTTTAAAAATTGAAGAATTAATAATATATAGAGAAAATTTTACAAAGTAGAAGAAAGGATTCGGGATTTTTCGCTGATTTTGCTTCATCGCGTTTTTTCCTCTCAATTTTATATATTTATTACTAAAAAATAAGAAAAAAATTTAATAAGACTGATTTACATACATATGCTCTATATATATAAAATCCTTAATAAATTAATCAGATTATCAAAAGTCAATATTGAAATAATATTTTCAAAATTTTCCAACTTTATGCAATCAAAGCGCAAGTTGACTATTGATACAATCTCATATTAATTGATTAAACTTGTAAGAAAATTAATCAAGGATTAATCTTTCAAATTTTTTGTTTATCATTGCAATAACAACAGTTATTAAGATACACGTGTGCATATAAAGAGAAAAGCATTTCAATTGTGCACATTTTAACTTTATAATAGGAAATCGATATACATCTCGATATAACAGCAATATAATTTCTTTTTACAAAAATGGAGTTTATTATTTTTTTAAATTATTGTGCACAAGGGTCGTCATTGTGTATGATTATGTCTAAAGAAGTAAACTGTATTGTTTGCGTCATTTGTTGCTAAATTAAATTAGTGCGTGCGACCGTGACGCTCGAGGGCTTCCGACTAATTTGTTAACGAGGGACATAGCAGGATGTGAAGCCTCACCGATTATTTCATTAGTCAATATTACATATCCAACAAAGTATATTGAATTCTCATGACGATATCGTCGTACGATCATATGTCGTAATGTAACAAATTACTATTTTTAAAAATGTACTTTTATACACATAAAAAAACTTTTTGTACAAGCGCACGACATTGGGGTGATTAAAATAGGAAAATGTGTATTCGAATTTCACTTTATTGCTACAAAAAAGAAGTTACATATAATGAGCTAAAGATGAATCGAAGAGAAAGGATAATGCGTTCATATGTGTTGCCATCGATTATCACATATTAAATTGTTCATGATAGTTCTTATTTTTTTTAATAATGTACAAGCTTGTGTACACGCATACACGTTATATTTATCGCGTATATATATATATATATATTTTTTTTTTAAATATCTAATTATTTGAATTTTTTACAGAACGTTTTTATTAATATGTAGACATTGTAAGATCCAATTAAGATTTAGTTATTAAGATCGTGTCAAAAAATTCCTGATTTTCCTCTATCTTAAAGGCAGTGTCGAGTAAACATTTATCAACAGTATTCATGAACTCTTTATATTTTATGATCTATTGTTCAATTCTGTGAATAATAGAAATTACAATTACAGATGTATGAAACTGGTGAGGAATAATGATAATGCTAATTTTTTTACAGTGCCGTGTGAAGTGTCGTACAAATTTCACGGACAAGTCTCTTTAAGGATCTTTTTTAACAAGTATATAAGAAAAACGCTAGTTCGCAGAAAATTACAAAATTCTTATGTTCCTCCACACATAATGAGCTAATATCATTAATAGAATAATTAAAAAAAATCGAGCAATATTTAGTAATTATTATCAGTTGTTGCATGCCAAATGGATTAATCTATTACAATTATTATCCTAATTTTTATCATATAAACTTTAAATTGAACATCTTTGAAAAACAACGCTTGCCAAATGTCGCCTCAGTGTAAAAATGAAGTGAACAACACGGCAGTGCACAAGAGTTAAATTTTATATTATATAACTCTTGTTATGTATAGATCTGTTACATTTTATTCATTTCTCATCTTAATCATTATTCAATAGCAAGCCCCTAAATAAAACTCATAGACATTCCTAAAGGAACATTCGAAATCTGTTCTTCAACTTTTGAGATCACACGCGTCCATCTAAGTTACTATTATCATATATTATACATATATTATATCTATACGAATTAGATTTTACGATATGTACTAATACTGCGTGATACGTTGAGTTCTTTTCAATATTCGATTAACAAAAAGTAAATATCAATGTTCATTTTCGATATCTTTTGTAAATATTAAATTATGACTTTTGATTATGATTGCTTTTATGAATAAAATATGTTATGTCCAATTTTTTCTTAAGTATAAAACACAATTTAACATTTCTCGGTTATTTATGCACACAATGAATGAATTATTGAGAATTTACCGAATATAATTATACATATATACAAACTTTATCAAAAAGGATTTGAACTTTCTAAAGGATATATCCTCTGGAAAGATTCTCTAGAGGTATATTTCTAGAGAATATCATAATATTCATTTTATTACAATAGACGATATTATATGTAAACCTCATGATAAGTATCAAAATACACTCAACAAACGTTCCTTCATTGTATCTATTTATTTGTCAATGAATTATAAAAAATGGTAAAAATCAGCGCATAAACAACCGAAGAATATTTGTACGAAAATATGTCTCAACGTAACCACATGCAGGTAATATACATATGTATGTGTGTGTGTGTGTGTGTGTGTGTGTGTGTTTTGTCATCTTTATTATATATAAGAACCTTAAAAATAATAGTATCCATGTATACCTAAATACTTGTCAATTGGCATGAAGATATAGCAAAAATGACAGCGTTAATAATATTAAAAGTCAATGAAGAATACGAAGAACAAATGTCCATGACAAAGATGTGTTGTCCCAAAGCTATTTGCGAGCCGTGATACACAATGATCTTATTAGTATGAGTTATTATTTATGGAAAAGAGAAAGATTAATGTTCAAAGCGCGCTATGGCACTCGATCTTCATGCGTCATTTCTTCATTTGTCTATACTTGGATACAGTTGCTTATAACGATAAAGCTTACTGACGGAACAACATTACGAACAACCTTGCGATGAGAATAATCTTTTCGATTCTTATGAGAAGTGTACATATAATAAAGGGTGAATATATCCAAAATTGTTTGCACTATATTAATAGATTCAAACAGAATATTGCACCAGATTGCTAGCGGAAATCGAGCATATCATCTTTCGTAACCATTTAAATAGTATATATCATTTTCCTGCCGTCAATCTGCTTATATTCTGTTAATTTTGTTATATTTCTGTTACCATTTTGCCAATAAAATTTGTAGTAGACTTAGCTGCCTGCATATATATATATGTACGTGTATATATACAATATACAATATGCTTATATATGCATAATTACACATGCACGCACGCATGCATGCACGCATACATATATTTTCATTTTGCAATATATATTGAATATAACAATACGTATGCAATCATTTTGTATATGTTCATTTTGATAATAATGATGATATCATTACGCTAGCATCATATAATATATGTATATCTTCTTTCTCATTCTTCTTTCATATATAATTATTAAAATATTATATAAATTAAAAAAAACAGAAGAGTGGTGCTGTATATTTTTTATTCTCATAAGAAGACTTGTCCATATTCTTTTAC